>NC_081209.1:31862699-32062699 GCF_902713425.1 Acipenser ruthenus
TCATGTGCAAGTACACATGACTTTACTAAGTAACTACTACATAAATACACAGTAATTAGAGACACTCTGTGTAAAGTGTTACCTGGTAAACTCTGCATGTCTCCCGAGTCGAGTGGTGACTCACTGTTACTAGCTAGTAGACCCTCTCTACTTTGGTTAACAGTTTCTCTGCCCCCTGGTAATATTGCGAGTTGTGTGCCAGTACAGAAAAGCAGCTTTATCACCTCATGCAATATGCATTGTATAATTCATGTGGATGAGTGAATCTTGCCAACAGGAGATTGTTTTATTATAGTCTTATAATTCTGTGTAAATGCTCTCAATCAGATTATTTATGTTGCTGCTCAAGCGAGTCTCGGTGCAGCCATGCCTTGCAATCAGCTGGAAGAATTGCTCTGTTCATTATGCAGCATTAAGAGAGTGTGTGAGACCACCCTCCTCATTCCTGCCCCCTGACCTGTACAATACATTATCCAAGGTTATTAAGATTTCCATCCGCTTTTCTGATTAGAAATGTAAAGAGATCTATCGCTGTGGGCTCCGTGTTCATCACTGGAGTGCAGCTGTGAATCCAGCAGGACAGTATTGCTCTAGTCCCACTGGGCTTTTTTCATTAAAAAAAAAGAAATAGAACATTTCTTATGACAAGCAATGCTTTTTAGTACTGTTAAAACTGTTAATAAGAGCCTACTACAACACAGCTAACCCTGGCTGCTGTCAAGGATTGTGACCATGCAGGTGACAGGAGGTAGCACACTCTGTACAGAAGCTGACTGTGCAAGCTTACTGTATCTGCCTCTTTTGTACAGCGGTTAAGATGCCTGTCACATCACTAGCCCCTTTCTTCCACAGTAAATAAGAGAAGCAGCAGACAGAAATGTTTGCTCATTTTAGTGGCCAGTTATTTGAGGTAACATTGTAATTTGCATCCACTGCTGTACTGAGTGGCTGGGCTCCATCAGCAAAACATTTTGCATCTCTCTGTGTAATAGTTTGTTCCCTTTCCTGTGCAGATGTGAAAAGCACTGCTGATTTGAATTGCTGGGATTTAATGTGTAGTTAATGTGGTTATTAAAAAGGGACTAATCAGATCATTCATCACAGACTTGTAAGCCAATCAAGTAGAACAAAAAGCTATCCACAGGCAAGTACTCTCCCTCCCTCACTCCCTCACTCCCTCTCTCACTCACTCCCTCACACAAGCTATTATCAAGATCTCTATACAAACTAATACATTTCAGCCTCGTGGTGTCTGAAGTTAAAGAGAGCGCGTCTTTCTGATGGGATTGTCGAGGCTGGATTAAGGGGCTTAAAACCTTAATCAGTCCATCTGTCTTCGTAACGTTCTGCCGTTACATGCAGTCTATCTTTCCACCTGGATACCACAATTATAATGATAAAGAGAAGAACGTCAGTGAGATCTGGATTTTTTTAATTTATTTGTTCATGTACCAGAACAATTGCACATGTGTATAGAGAGGAAGGGTTCTGTCAGTCTGTGCAAATTCCACAACGTGTCATTTTTGAAACATTGTGTACTAAAAATAAATCAGTGAAAATCAACAGCATGATGGCTCCAATACAAGCTGGTCCATCCGACACCTTCTCTCGACATGCTGGCACGATACTGCTTCACCGCGATACTCCCAAGACACCTGCACTGTTAGCATGCAGAAGACTGCACATAAAGAACAGCCCTGTATAAATACCTTCAAATAAAGATACTATAACTGGAGAACTCGATCAGTCACACACTGACTCTTAAACTGCACAGTGCTGAGGTGCTGGGAATAATAACACATTACAAACAGCAGTAAAGTGCCGATTGAGAAAAGCCAGAAGGAAGGAAGGTTGGCTTGAGGTCAGGAAGCATCCTGGAGCGTCTGAGTGGGCCTTTGTTAGCATTCCCCGCCACTTCATTAACTTACTGAAACAGGCCAAGTTATTGTGAGTCTCACACAATGGGGGAATCACATTGCTGAAATTAATTAGCAAATGCTGGAATGAGGCCTTTTGTTTGTGTTGCTATGTAAATTAAATGAGAGGAGAGGGTTGGCTGAGCACAGTGTACTGTTCATTTAGGGGATTGGCTGCACAGGGCTTGTGTTGCTGGAGAGAAGCTGGGACGCATGTCTCTGTGACTGATGGAAAGGGGGTGGTCAGCAGGGTTAAGCTCCCCCACAGCGTGCCCCTCTTGTGAGTAGACCGTTTCTCACAAGTTTGCTCTGTAATAAGATGGGACAGTCGCAGTGCAAACAAACCGCAATTTGCATTCGCAAAGTATACATTTTGCTGTATGTACTAATGGAAAATATGTTAATGAAAAGAGCCACACTATACTAATTGAAATATTTGTTGCATCGTCTTAGCGAGTTGAGTGGTGGTTTGCTGCAGCAGAGGGAGCCCGCTGGATAACGTGTACACATGCAAGGGTGCAAGAATCAAAATAACATTGTTTTTGTTAAATGTAAACGTCATCTGTACAATGACGTTTACATTTTACCTATTTTAATACTGTTATATATATATTTTTTAAAAATGAAAGGCAGTTTAATCCCATTAGATTCTATAGTGGGGTCCACACCTTCACCCCCAAAAAGCTTTTCATAATCATACAGTAAGTAGCCCCTCGCTAAACCGGACATGTTTGTCTGACATAAGGAGATGTCGGGTTTAAAAACAATACAATAAAATCGCACACACATACATTTCTAGTGCTCAGTGTATTTTAAATGTATAAATCAGTGCGCTGAAATAACGTGTTTTGGGAAGGCTACACATTACATTATGTAAAAATATTAGTCTGTACAGAAGGCTTATACAGTATACATAGTGATCCGCGTTTCAGGGTTATTCAGAATTTTACTGAAAAATTACAGGATTTTTTTTGTTTTTACTGGACGTCAGTTTTTACTGATTTTTACCTGTTTTTTGTCTATTCAACATTATCTAGGTACTGTTTTCTAGGAAATGCACAATATTTTGATTCAAATGCTGTTTTATTTTGACTGACATTGTAATAAGCAGCCCTACACTGTATCCTAGGATACAGCAGATGTCAGAGGATCAAATAACGTTCAAACGTGGTTCTCTGTCACTTCACAAACACAATATCACCTGATTATGTTGGCCAATCAAAGTCTGATTGTTGTGGCAATTGCTGGGCGTAGTAACTACTAGCTTGATCACAAACTGAATTGAAGTACTTACACGAAAACATAATATTTTTAGTGGAGGAGGAATGGGGAGAAAATGTAGATCAATTTATGAATATTCAAAAGAAAACATAGAAATATTCAAAAAGCAAAAATAGCAGGAGTCAGATGAGGCAGAGGACGCACAGCACTGCAAATACTGTTGCATTGAGGTACATGTTCCCGCTGACAATAAAAGAACAGACTGAAAAATAGGAGACACATTAAACTAAAACACTAAAGTGAACTGAGAGACAAGCAATCCATTATGTGGCTTTTACACGCGCTTTATTAAAAGAGAGCGCAGAATGACTGTTAATGAGTTTGTCAGAGCGCTGTGCTTTGCTGGACAGCCACTGTTTATTGCAGAGCTATGTTGGTGACTTTGTGTGACAGTACTGTCTGTCCATCAACTAAAACATTACCCTAGGCCGACAATCTTCATTGTAAATATTTGACAGAAAATGGTCACACTTTATTTGGTAAACCTGCTTGTGTTTTAAAGTGGTATAAATGTGAGTGTAATTCTGCACACCCTGAGAGGAGCCCTGGAAGCTACTCTGCACTCCTGACATGCTTAACAACGGCAAACAGTTCAGATTAAAAATGTGTTGTGCTGCCTTTGTACTAATGATCAAGCCATGGCTGATTGGGCATTCTTGACAAGTACGCTAACAGGACTTGAAATGTACACATGCGCTTTGCAAATGTTTCCCTGTGCTGGTTTCAGAATAAACACACTTGTAGAATTGAAACTGGCTTTGTTCCCAGTCCTGAATATCTTCAGGGGGCAACAGAGAGACTGTTAGCATTAGGGACTGAAGTCATCAATGCGAGCTGTTACCTCCATGCGATTGATCCAAATGAAGGCTGATATGAATTCTTCTATTGCTTGAATCAGAGAAAGGGACTTTGTGGAAACCAACCTATTTAACAGAGCGTGTGAGTCTCTTTAGTGTATTTCTGTTATTGGAAGTAATACAAATGCCAGGTCTGGCCCAATTTTAAAATGGAAACAGCGGCTTGTCTAACAAGTGAGAGGTTTTAATGGTAGGCATAGGACTGAGGTTGTGAGTCATGGGATCAAACCCTCTGTACAGAATGTACTGGGCATCATGAGATCATCATTAGCAGACAGGTCCTGTTACAATCACACGCTGATCTAGACAGTGGCAGGTCCCATTGCAGGCACCTACTATCTCAATCCCATGGGTCCCAGTCAGTGCATTAGCAGACAGGTCCTGTTACAATCACACGCTGATCTAGACAATCCAGGGGGAATGTATTGTGTTTTTTTAACATCACGGAATACAATAATAAAAGGTATAGGTAGCCTGATTAGATTATTAAAGTAGCCTATCTGGGACTTTTAGAATATTTTGTTTCTTTTTTTCAGTTTCAGAGAGTGGGACTTATTAGGGCTTGTATTATTAGCTGTAGATGTCATTGATATTGTTTTGAGAAAACGATGTCTTTATTGAAGTGTGTCTCCCGTTCACCCTGTGTTTAAGAAACACGACAGTGTGTTGCTAACAGAGCTGTCTGATCGAAGCACACTGCTAATTGCACCATTGAGTACTGCGAGTTTTCTATTAAGTGCATGTGGAGGTGTTTTTTAACTAGTTAATGTAATCTTGCTATCAGAAGTCTCTTTCGTATTTTGCTAATGGCTGGAGTGGTCCCTTTAGATTTCTACATGTACACCGTAGTAATAGTCAGAGTGGATTTGTCTGTAGCGAAAAGCAATTTCCCCTGATTTCAATGTAATTAAATTGTGTGAGAGACAGCAGGATGACCTGATATTCACAGAAACTCTTACATTATCCATCTTCAGGCTTCATTAATGTCTCCTTACAAAGGAAGAGAATCTCACACTGAACTTGCAGTGCAGATCAACTCATTTCCTTAAATTTCAGTCTCATTTCAGTTGTAAAACTTTGTCTGGAAATCTCAAATGGTACCTGATGGGCCGTTTGACCGCACTGTAAGCCCTGCAGAGGGGATGGATAAAGAGCAGGTGAAGGGAATGAAGCTCCCTGTCTCCATGGCTTTTAAACATACAAATCCTTTGTTTTTTCATGTGCAGGTCACCAGCAATGCTTCAAAGCACTTCACAGTCACTGAGCGTCCGTTGACAGGTGCCAGCACACAGCATGTCGGCTTGCATCTCATTAGATCTTTGTATCCTAATCATTACTGGGGGTTTTTGGAATGTAGAAGGGGAATTTGAACCCAGATCATAGGGGTGAGCACCCCTGGTCCTATTCCTAAAGTAGCAGCAGAATCTAGTGACACAGCTATCAGCCAAAGGGACAGCACTACTGCCCATGCTCCAATATGATCACATGGTCTAGACAGTGTTAATATAGGAGGAACCATATATAATATGTTGATCCAGCAGCAATCGATCTACGGTTCAACTTTCCAATCTAAACCGTGCTTAAGCCTTGTATTGTATATCCAAACTTTAAGGCTTAATGTGTTTAATTGGGAGGGCTTCAATTTCTAATCTGTTTGCAGATTACTTATTTTAAAAATCTGCAAACATCACTCACTTTACCTCCTGAATAACTCCAAGGAAGCCTCTTGAATGGGTGTGTTTGTGTTTGTGTTGTGTAGTCCTTGGGAACAGAGCTGAATGATCCGCTCTTGTGCTCGGTAAAGGCTCTGGCACTCCGCACTGTGTTGTGATCCACTCTCTGCACTGTGTTGTGTGTATCTGCACAATCACTTTCAAGCTGTTTTTACTCCCTCAGATAAAAGCTAAACATCAGGGTCATGCTGTTGCTGTAAAGGGAAAATAAAATCTGCCAGATGCAGCTCTTTAACTCCTGATGGTGCTTTAAATATGTCAGCGGGATAAATACTACTCCCAGAATGGCCAACTGCGTGCTTTGAATTTGGAGCAGAGGTCAGGGAGCTGCTGTGCTGTAAACCCCCAGCAGGTAGCAGTGGTGCACAGTGTGGTTTCATTGGGAACAAACCCCCAGCAGGTAGCAGTGGTGCACAGTGTGGTTTCATTGGGAACAGACCCCCAGCAGGTAGCAGTGGTGCACAGTGTGGTTTCATTGGGAACAGACCCCCAGCAGGTAGCAGTGGTGCATGGTGTGTTTCATTGGGAACAAACCCCCAGCAGGTAGCAGTGATGCATGGTGTGGTTTTATTGGGAACAGAGGACAGTATCTTAAACTTTTGAAATGGGTGAATCACTGGCAAGATGATACTGTTTGTGGAGTTAGCTTTGAAACACCCACACATGAGGGCTGAAAGTAGCTTGGTACATTTCTACATGTGAGCACTGTGGTTGAGTTTATGACTCAGTATTACTGCAGTATGTGTGCCAGTGAATTGGCCCAGGATCTCACCATGAGTCACTTATTAATGTCCGGTATAACCCACACTGCTTTCCATCCATTAGCTTTAGCATATCAGTATCTGAAGAACAGTTAAAGCTTTGTGAGTAGGGCTCCATATCTCCACTGGTTAATTAGTTATGTTGTGAATATTTCAAACCCAAATTAACAGCACCTTCTCTGTACTGTGTCTACATTTACACACACGTCCCTCCTCTCCAATGTGACTGGGGTCTTTCATCCCTGTCCTGTGTTCTCCATCCCCTAAAAGGACAGCACAACTACATACATACATACATACATACATACATACATACATACATACATACATATACACACACACACATATACACACACACACTGAGCATCAAAAGAAACTTAGCATCTTATATCTTATATCTGGATAAAATTCACTACATGTGATCGAAAAATGACAAACTGTTTTAGAGCAGGTACATTGACTTTTTATTGTGCCGATTAACAATTGACAATCATGAAGATGCTGCAAAATGATCTGTCGATCTTGTGCAGGTGTTGTGACTCTTGGTCTCCCAGTTTGTGGCCTATCAGGTTTTAAATTGCTGGCTGTGAGCACCCAAGACGGCGAGCCACAGTACGCTGCCCAAGTCCAGCCTCATGCCGATTGCATGAAGGCGCTGCTCTCTTGACAGATGTGGCATATTGTTTTTTTTCTGTGATTTTCTTTATTGCTTTTATTCAAGCTTGCAATTCAACAGCTGAAATCACCTCCAAATCCAGTGTCAAATCAACTGTCTCACTAATTATGTGATTAAGTGCATATGCTTCAGTCACAGTCACTCAAGCGTGTCATGGTCAAGGATGAATGAGCGAGTGATTAAATAGAAACGAAAAACATTTTGTCAATGTCCATCATTTATATACCTTATTTGTTTTCAAAAATACATGTGTTATAATAGTGATAAGTTTCTTTTGATGCTCGGTATGTATACACACACATCTCCATCAACAACTTGGTGTCCTTGTCCAGAATATCTATATTCTTCTTCTATAACTTTACATGTTAAAACAGGTTTGCATGTTATACCTTTACATGCAATGATTCAGATTTTATAATAGGGTAACTACAGTAAATTAGAAATAAATAAAAAACAGATTTTCTCCTGTAACCTAGAGCCCTGTGCTTGGCATCTGACTGACATTTTGAAACATGATTTTGTTTGATTAATATGCAGCTCCAAGATGTTTTTCAACACGTAGTGACTGATGCTGCTCCACAATTCAACAAAGCCAGGGGCATGAACAGTTAGAATCTGTCACAAGCATTTCACAAGTACCACTACATACTGGCTGTACAGTACAGGCACACAGACATATACAGGGAGTGGGGGAGTGTTAATGCATTTCAGTCAGTCCACTTGAGGACCAAGGATGAGAAGAGCTTCTTCACTCCATTATTAGACTCCAGCCCACCACGGGATCAAATGCTTTCATTCAGTGTTCTAGTGTTTCTGCTTTTCATTTCCTGGAATTGGATGCATACTGCCTTGCAGATGATGTTGGTATTCGTTGTGCAGCATTCACAGTGTATTCATGCGCTGCTTATTCCACTTGTTTAAGCAGCACTCCTATCCCACCGGGGGCAAGATGCCAATGTCTAGCCACTGCACTGTAGGGCCCCATAACCAGGGAGGGTGCTTCTGAATCACTGGGGCCAGTGGCTGTTTCTCTATTGATTGAGATAATGATTCAGATCAAACCTGCTGGGATACTGCAGGAGATCACAGAGCAAAGGAATATATAGACAGCTGGCATTGATGTTTTAATTCACTGCTTTACAAAAATAAAAAGCTGACGAAATGAAATGTTCAGTAAGGCAGCTATCACCACAGGCAGAGTTTAAACACTATTCACAGAGCTTCTAGAATGGATTTCATATACTGTATAGCATGTGTGCTTACTCCCAGCCTTACATCCGCCCCTCAGCTCAGTCAACTAATGACTCATGAATACACTTCATGAGAATGCAGTTGGTTTGTGTGTGTGTTCATTATAACTGTACTTAATTGGAACACAGAAAGAAATAATAAACAAATGAACCCAGATGTTTTACTTGGGGGCTTTTCTAAAAACAGACATAGAGTTTGCTGTTCACTTGATTCCAGGAGACGGATGGTAAATATGAGCAAGTGAAGTTCAGCTTACAAGAGAAAAGCAACCTGGGAAACGCACAGCTCCAGAAGTGAGGCGTGGAGTCGGTGATTACTATCAGACTGCAACCGACCTCGTGTTAACTAGGGGGCTGGTCCATTTCTAAGGGCCTGTAAACCACTATTTCCTTTCTAAAGTGTGTAGAAGCCAGTCAGGGTCTTTGATCCTGTGCCAGGTAGCTGATGATAGTCAATAAAAATACAAACAAAAAAGGAATATCGAGATGAACTCTCAACCTTTCTTAGAAGATTATATCTCCACAGAAACATAGTTTTGTTATTTTTCTCAGCAGATGCAGATTAAATGTGGAGGCACTAGGTTCAGGTATATGAGTATACTCCACCCAGAAATGAATGGCTATCCATTGGGATCCCACAAAACCTGGGATTTGAATTCATATTTCTCAAAATTAGTAAGTCAAATCTTGAGAGTGGCAGTCTTTCTTAAAGCTTTTAAAATGTATTTTAGGCAAATTGGTGAAAAAATTACTTTAAAATGAATCCACTCAAAATAACAACAATAGAGAAATGATATGGGTACAGCTCAAGCTTTGACAGTGCAGAGGTTAAATGATATGGGTACAGCTCAAGCTTTGACAGTGCAGAGGTTAAATGATATGGGTACAGCTCAAGCTTTGACAGTGCAGAGGTTAAATGATATGGGTACAGCTCAAGCTTTGACAGTGCAGAGGTTAAATGATATGAGTACAGCAGCTCAAGCTTTGACAGTGCAGAGGTTAAATGATATGGGTTCAGCTCAAGCTTTGACACCTCCACCGCTGTGGTGTCCAGGTTCCTCTCACTCATCGCTACACACACATGGCCCAATCAGGTTGCTTTTAGTGATTTCAATATTTCTTTGAAACCCGATTTTCGTATGAACGCATAATGACTAACTGTCAGGGAGATGCATGGTGTCCTTTAGCCTGAGTAACACAAACAAATGAGGGCAGGGCTGTCATCCCTTAATTAGAGCTTCGACTAGAGAGAGAGGCCCATAGTAATTGTAACACTTGAAATGTATTTGCTTATGATTGTAAGTCGCCCTGGATAAGGGCGTCTGCTAAGAAATAAATAATAATAATAATAATAATAATAATAATAATAATAATCTATTCTATCACTGCCCGTCCCACAGTCCTGCAACCTTCACCTACAATCGTTCAGTGGGTCCTCTTACAAGCCTCTTCTTGTCCTGCTTTCCCTGGCCATTCTTTCTAATCTTTCCTTTTCCATCCCTTATTATCTTCTCTCCCAATCACAGGGTACGGTAGGTAGAGGCTGTAGTTTAATTACTGTTTGCAGTTTTTTCTTGCTGTACTGCACAGTCAGTGTAATTAAACTGCAGTCTAGCGAGGGTGTAGAAGCAATCTGAATGAGAAAGATTGAGCGAGGGGGTGATGTGATGACACCCTCCCTTCCTAATTTAATACACTTAACACTAAATTACTTCATTGCTTGAGCTTTGCTTATTTTTATGGAGATAATAGCAGAACCTTGTCACCACAACCCTGAATATCAAATTATTAACTGACCAACAGTGACTTGCTATGCATACAATGATATACTGAATGACAATACCCAAAGATTTACTGCAGTCGGGCGAGTAAATCATTGTAGCTGCTTGGCACATGGACTAGTAGGGTACTTTCTGTAGGGTCTCATACACTGCAAGCTGTTAAACCTGCATTCAGTTCACTGTGTGCTTCATCAGACCAAACATGGATAAATGAAAGGTGTTACAGAGCAAATTATAATTATTATTATTATTATTATTATTTATTTATTTCTTAGCAGACGCCCTTATCCAGGGCAACTTACAATCGTAAGCAAATACATTTCAAGTGTTACAATACAAGTAATACAATAAGAGCAAGAAATACAATAACTTTTGTTCAAGCAAAGTACAAGTGTGACAAACCACAATTCAATAATACAGTAGATAATAGTGATAGTTACATCAGGATATGATTAAATAGTGATAGTTACATCAGGATATGATTAAATACAAAGTACTACAGGTTAAACACTTGGCAGATTACAGTATTCTGAAGTACAGGATTAAATGCAGTAAAATAGGGGGCAGATAAGAGCAAAATAAATCACATTTACATAAAGGGTGATAGTGTCCCAGGATACAAACAGAGGAGTTCTACAGGTGCTGTTTGAAGAGGTGAGTCTTAAGGAGGCGCCGGAATGTGGTCTGACTGGGCTAATGCATGATCAGTTAAATGAAACAGATTTAGTTAATACATATGAAGTAAACATCAATGCATGATACATGAATGATGGGGGAGTGTGGAGGGGAGTCTTGGAAAGTGAATGATGGGGGAGTGTGGAGGGGTCTTAGAAGGTGAATTATGGGGGAGTGTGGAGGGGAGTCTTGTTATCCAGCACTGAAACTAGAAGGTGAATGATGGGAGAATGTGACTTCTTGGTTCATGGCTCTGAAGCCAGTCAGATACCTCACCCCCAGATTTATGAAAAATTTACAAGAATATAAAAGAGGAAAACAAACTGCAGTCTTGCTTTTTCATTTATTTTCAGAGCAAAGCAAACAAAAGAGAGGAAAAGTGAAATCAATTTGCTTGTCACATCTGTGCCCCCCTGTGAATTCCTGTTTTTAATCTGATTAGTGTGGCTGGGCCTGACTGTCAATCAGGGGGCTGCTATGTGAAGGTCGGTGCCTCCTTCAGAGGTCTAGATACCAGATCTGCATGCTTACAAACACACCACATCGCTGTTATTCTTTAACCAACCCCCCCGCGGGGCCCCCCTTTCTCCAAGACATGAGGAATCCTGTGTGTGTTCACTTCCCACACATCTGACCAAATCCCTTTCCTCAAGCCAGAAAGGCAATTTTAAAAAGCATTACCCCCCAAATGTGTTTCGAAAACAGAAACACATGCACACACAGAATTCATCAGAGTGCTGGTTCATTCTCATGAGGAAACAGCAGCGCGGTCAAGACTGCTGCTTAGTCTGCAAGCAGCAGCATGAAGCACTAAACCTTTGTTGGAGCCAGTGCACAGGAAATACAAGAGGTCGGAAAAAGAAAGATTGTGTTCTGAATCCCCTTAGGAAAACACAACAAACGTGCAGCAAATCACTCGGCGCCTCCAAAGGAACGTGAACAGTACAGTAAGTGACTTCATATTCATACCAGTTCACAGGAGGATTTTCTTCTAAGGCATGATAAATCAGAAATGTCCTTGAGGCTCCGTCAAAAGAATCAAATGAAATAAGCTTACAAAAAAAAGAATTGCATTTTCTCCCGTATTTGGGATGTTATCTAGGGCGACTTACAATTGTTACAAGATATCACATTATTTTTTACATACAATTACCCATTTATACAGTTGGGTTTTTACTGGAGTAGTCTAGGTAAAGTACCTTGCTCAAGGGTACAACAGCAGTGTCCCCCACTGGGGATTGAACCCACAACCCTCCGGTCAAGAGTCCAGAGCCCTAACCACTGCTCCACACTGCTGTCCCGTGTGTGTGTGTGTGTGTGTGTGTGTGTGTGTGTGTGTGTGTGTGTGTGTGTGTGTGTGTGTGTGTGTGTGTGTGTGTGTGTGTGTGTGTGTGTGTGTGTGTGTGTGTGTGTGTGTGTGTGTGTGTGTGTGTGTGTGTGTGTGTGTGTGTGTGTGTTAGAAAGAGGGCCAGGGGAGACTTGCAGTTCAGAGCGTTGTCAAGGAAGCAGAGTCTGTTTCATCCCCCAGCTCAGCGCAGGAAAAATGTGTTAAATAATGCATTCTGAAGAGACCTCACATATAAGCACAGTTACTAAAAAGGCCCATATACCAAAGACTATTCAGCACCCACCTCAGGGCAGTGCTCCCATATACCATTGATGATTCAGCACCTTTCTCAGTGGACAGCTCCCACTGTCTGTACTGTACAGCTATGGCCAAAATTTTTTATAGTTAACAAATGTTGCTTAATAAAGTCGAATGAAACCTACATAATAATGGTACATTAACATATTGAATTACATATGGCTTTGTAGTTTTCCATATACTTATCGAAAAACTGACAAATTAAAAAGTGTGATATTTTGAAATCAACACAAAACTGGACTACTACTATGCTTTCCTGTAGACTTTTGCAACATAATTTTGTAGTTTCTTTGATTGCATGATGTTAAATAAAATATCTAAATGATGTTCATATAGTTTATTGATGTCTCAATCCTAAAACTGTAGGTGATGCAACACTTTTGTCCATAGCTGTGAGCTCTCTTGGAGAGGTGGAACAAGTGGAACTGGACTTTCTGTAGAAAATATTTGGTGTGCAATCCTTATTCAAATGTATTTAGGACTCCTGGGTTGATGTAACATAAACAGCAGTGGCTACTCCTGAATATATTTGGCAGTATAAATACACAGTGGATGTGTTGTTTAACCACTTCTGTGCTCCTGCAGCGTGTTTGACGACGACGAGCCCCCCTGTGAGGAGGAGATCGAGTACCACAGTGACGTCTGCTCTGAGCACGGCGTGGACAGCACTGAGCTCGATGCCGAGGTCAACGGGGGTGTGAGCGACTCAGAAGAGGACCCGCCCCAGTATGGCCTGAAGACCCCCGACAGGAAGTCCCGCCTCACAGCACAGCTGCCATGGAAACCCTCTGTGGAAGTTGTCGCTGTTACCCTCAGCTCGCACAAGGGCTTCAACAGCTCCAACAGCCACTGCCTGGATTCAGATCTATCACACGTAGAGTAGCTTTCAGGATGGAGCTCTCTGTGTAAGGATGGGTTTTCAGTTGTTGCTATAGGGGTTTACTTGAGACACTTTTGGAAGTCTATTTGCTATTAGATATGTCTACGGCAGGGGTCTCCAACCCTTGTCCTGGAGAGCCTCTATCCAGCAGGTTTTATAGGTGTCTACATCATCAGTGGCTAAAGATCTGGAACACCTGTTAATCTTAACTAATTAAGCCAATAATTGGTTCAATTAAGTAACAGAGATTGGTTGAAACAAAAACCAGCAGCCGCAGTAGCTCTCCAGGACCAGGGTTGGAGACCCCTGGTCTACGGTCTTTGTTAAATGATGAGCTTCTTAGCTCTGTTATGTCATGTTGTTTAAGTAAGTTTACACAAAAATAAATTACTTTTAGAATGTAGTTTAACATTTACGATTATATAGAATGTTTATTTTTTAGTTGGTAGTATTTACAAAAATCCAACAGACACTGTACAGTGGTTTTTAAAAACTAGTTGAGAGGCAGGACTTTAATACCCATCTCTACTCATATTTCATTTAGCTATTTTCTGTTTATTGCATTTTACAGCTCGTTTTAATAGTTTACACACCATGCGCTTTGTGAAGGAGTGTTGTATAGTACTGTACAGCACACTTGGTGAGTGGAGTTTTAATAGCAGATTTCCACACATTGGTTGATTTGACTTTTAAAATGGCAGAAGTTTTTTTTTCAATGTATTTATTGGGAGCTGTGTGTGATTTACACATACACTCTCTATACGATTTGAGATCTAAATAAACTCCTCATGTTTCATTCTGGAGTGTCTCTGTTCTTTACAGGAGAGGTGCATCCCAGCAAACCATGGAACCCTGATCGTGCTGACAGGTTTGCTTTGCAATCCCTGGAATTACCAGAAAAGAAAGACATCTGGTTAATTCCATGTAAATCTAAGTAACAGCAGCTATATGAAGCGGCGCTGGCAACTCATTGGGACCACAGCTTTACCAATGCTCAGCCTGGCACTGGCAGACACAGTGCTGTAGATCTATGACACCGTAACAATGGAGACAAGACATCTCAGAATCAAAAAGAAAGAATTCATTTAAACACCCATTTGATCCTCTCTTTATAGACAAGCAGTCCAGAGGGAGTTTTTCTATGTTATCATTACAGACTCTCCGATTGGAAAATGATACCTGCCAGCCCTGGGGACAGATTCTACCCAGGTAATAGCTTGGCTTGCTATTGATCTTCAGAGAGCACATGACTGCTGGAGCTGTGGATCAGACAGCACAGGACACTAGAAAAGTAATCAAGTGATACTTTCAAAACATGAGAGAGAGAGAGAGAGAGAGAGAGAGAGAGAGGAGAGAGAGAGAGAGAGAGAGAGAGAGGGAGGAGTGAGAGAGAGCGAGAGAGAGGAGAGACAGAGATAGAGAGAGGAGAGAGAGAGAGAGAGGTGCAAGAGAGAGACAGAGATAGAGAGAGAGAGGAAAGAAAGAGAGGAGAGAGCGAGCGAGAGAGAATTTAAACCATGTACTTCCACATAATTACAATGTTATTAGGCATAGCTATAACCATAACCTAACCCTCTTTTCTGATAGAATTGTGTACTTACATATATTGTACACATCAAGTACATTGTAACTATGAATAATAACATTGTCATTATGTGCAAGTACACATGTGTTTACTAAGTAACTACTATGTAAATACACAGTAATTGGGGACACATGTAACGTTACAAAATAAGTAATACACGATGATAGAGTGGCAGAACAAACTGAAATAATTACGTACTAATGCTGCTGTAGCCCCCCCTCCCCCTTCAATAAGAAGATGTGCAAGGGTGCAAGGCATTAATCTGGGAGTGCATCTTTTAACATGTCATTGGGATGTTTTAATCTGTGTCTCCTGCAGACACAACACTTTTCAGAAAGTGCGCTGCAACCATAGCTGGGTGTATTCACATCAGATTAAAATGTTCCTTTGCCTGTGATTCTATTCGAGATATCCTGTGATGGGCAGGTGAATAATGAAAGAGTGAAACATCAACCACTGCCTCTATTTCAGTAAGAGCAACATTTCAATGCCTCACTCAAGCTTAGCTCATGGGTTTATATTTACTTTAGAGCTTCAGACCCATACAATCCTCAGTGCTTTGTGTGTGTTTGTGTGTGTGAAATATGTGGTACAGGGGACCTGCTGTTCTGCAAAACAAGCTGTCACAAGCTCTTATGATAATGCTCCAGTACTTGTAATGCAGGTTTAAAGGGCAGCAGTGTGGAGTAGTGGTTAAGGCTCTGGACTCCTGACCGGAGGGTTGTGGGTTCAATCCCAGGGGGGGCACTGCTGTTGTACCCTTGAGCAAGGTACTTTACCTAGATTACTCCAGTAAAAACCCAACTGTATAAATGGATAATTGTATGTAAAAATTATGTGATATCTTGTAATAATTGTAAGTTGCCCTGGATAAGGGCGTCTGCTAAGAAATGTAATAATAATAATAATAATTGCCAATTCTGTTATCAGTGTGCTGCACCAATGTTGCTGTGCAGGGCTCAATAGGGAGCACACTCACCTTCATGTTGAAGGTTACAGGGTAGCAAACTGCAAGGGGGAAACCTAACTACTAACGCACTGTCCCCCAGCACAGTATCACTCCTGGGTAGACCTGCCCCCTCGGAACATGACATCAGCACACAGAATGGGAGAACTGGTCACAGTATCACTCCTGGGTAGACCTGCCCCCTTGGAACATGACATCAGCACACGGAATGGGAGAACTGGTTTTGATACCAACTTTCCATGAGGTGCAGTAAGAGTTATCTTTCAAAGGGAGAGTTCTTTTGAAACAGGGATACACTTTCACAAAACAAAGAGCGCTCTCACAGGACAATGAGCACAGTTGGGTCTGGAGAAGAGGAGCCCTGGGACTGGATAGGGAGTCAGAGTGCAGATGCACAGTTGGGTAATCAGCACTTACAAACAATTGCTGATACATATATGTGGGACATGAGTATTTGAAGCTGAAAATGATTGTTGCATTTCTAATAAAAACAACAAAGACCAATTTTACAGATAAAGCCCATGGATTAGTGACTATGTGATACATTGTAACAAAGTTTGGGGAACAAACACGACAGGTCGATTAATGGAGGACACCACTGTGCTTTGATTTGCACTCCGAACACAATTCAATAACTATTTCCATTTCCTTATTGAACATATGTCAACTTCCCATCAGATGAAATATTAAAACATGCAGATGTGATTTGGAAAAGGTCAGCTCCCTAGCCTAGTTTAGCAGGCCTGATTGATATTCTGAGTTTACTATTCTCAGAGACAAGAGTAATGGGGAGGGATTGTACAAGATTGTAATACATTATTTAACTCATCTTTTAGCTGTGTTGCTATATGGTGCAAATGAACTACCTATTACACGCTAGCTGTTAAAATCCTGAATGAAGTACCCACCACGCAACATGCTAGCTATTAAAATCCTGAATGAAGTACCCACCACACGCCATGCTAGCTGTTAAAATCCTGAATGAAGGGCTGCATATATCACCAGGTAGTCTATACATGCAGGTTTTTAAGCCTTGTACATTATCTCTCCTCTACACAGATGGTGCACTGGCTATAGATTAAAGGGTTCTTGACCATCAAAATGTAATAAATCAGGAGTGCAGATCTACAGCGGGTAACACTTGACATCAAGTGTCTCTAATTACTAAGTAACTACTATGTAAATACACAGTAAAGTCATGTGTACTTGCACATAATTACAATGTTACTGTGAACAGCTACAATGTACTTAATGTGTAATGTTTTTGCATGATATAACCGTAATCCTTTTCTGATACAATTGTGTACTTACATATATCATGCAAAAACATTACACATTAAGTACATTTTAACTATGCATAAATGTACAATGTATTTTAGTCAATAAATACATTATAGTAATGGGATACCTAGCCACAAGCCTTCCTACCTACTGTAGATACATACATATATTTGCACACTTTACAATTCATATTGAAATGAAGAACAGTCTAATGAGATAATGATGCTTCAGAGCCCAAGACACACTAAGATAAGACTTGATTTATTAAAATTCAATGTACAAGAGAAAGTCCATGCATGAGTCTCACTGTACCTCAGTTAACATCCCTCAATATCCTTGCCCAAAACACAACAGCACTGCCATCATCCCTGTCCTCAACAGAGTCTCCTCCGGTGTGTCTGACAGATAAGAGTACTGCTCCACAAGGACATTTCTATTGAATGTGTTACACACATAACAAAGAACCTAGGTGTTATATTAGGCAAAGAACACTTTCTTTGGAACTCTTCTGAAATCGGATGCACATAGATATATAGGGTCATCTTCCTGCATGACAATACAAAACTCTTTATTTAAAAAAGCGTGTTTTATAGGATAAGCCTGTTTAAAATTCATTAGCTTGTCCACATCTTAAACCTCATTTAAGAAGTGGACATGTTTCTCCATGATCGACAGTTGTGTTTATTTTTAATTGGTTAACCAATGAAGACATTGAAAACTACATTGCCTAAACATTTGTCTACTTGCCTAATTCAATAACGCAGAAGTACCAGACTCTGAGTAGAACCCAAAGCAACATTTCTGTTTTGCACATGTGGTTACACTCTGTAATCTACAATTCATAGTAAGAACTTGTGCTCTATTTCAGGAGACATGAATAATTGTTCAAGCTCTTTTCTTCAGTGTTTAACAGGTATTCATCCTTCTTCTTCTTCAATATCTTTATTGCATGAACACCACTTTGAAGCACAGCTTTTTTGATTTCATAGCTTGCATTTTCATGGATGACAATCTCCCATAACCCCCTGCCTTGTATCTATAATTAAAATATAATGACATTATCTCTATGCTGCAGAGTTACAATTTATTAAATAGTGTCACTTTATTCACCATTTACATTTTCATTCCATTTTAATCCAGTTTAATTAAATGCACAGAGTGCCAGTTGTTGAACTTCACACCGCTATACAATGCAGTAAAAAAGGCTGGAAATCAATACACACACACAAAGAACACTTCCTAGCAACTCCAGAGGCATGCTAAATCCTGCTGTAGTGTAACCGTGTAGCCCAACTCAATGCATATCTTCCGACAGCTATTGGCCTGTAACTGATCACATCAGCATCGATTTATGTTGGAAACGGTACTGTATGTTGAACAGACTGTGACTGCAGAGTACTGAACCAGCATTCAATAATAATAAAGATTCAAGCACGATGTGTTCTTACAAGGACTTGAACCCATATCACAGATCACCAGTAAGCATGAATTACTTCCAGTCTTTTACACATTCCCATACTGTATATACTGATCAAGACTTTCTCGAATCTCATTGAAATAGGAATGGGCTGTGTCTGCATCCAACCACGGCTGGGTAAACTGAGCACCTGCAACCTGTGTACAAAGCACATGTGTGAACTGCCCTGAGCTAGAGATGTTGTTTAAAGCATGCATCTAACTAATGTAGCAAAACATCATGTTGTAACACATCAAGACAAATGCTCCGATATTTAGTAGAACATGATTTTAATTAACAGCTCTAAAAACACTAGATATTTTTATGGCAATCAGAGCCCCCCCTCCATATAGAAGTCCAGGGGCAGCTGTAGAGGCAGAGAAGGGCGAGGTGGAGGGGGAGGGACACAGCTCTGGTCAGAGTGATGTACTGCTGGGGCCTAACCTGTTTAAATAGTGCATGTTCCAGAAACTGTCTAAACTGATTAAATATCCGGTCTGTGCAAAAGCAACCTGCAAGCCGGTTTCAAGGAGCTTGCACCCTTGTTTCTGAATATAAAATATAAAATATAAAATATAAATTAATATAAAAAACGAAACCCATCTTGTTTTATAGAACTGAGTGAAAAAGATTGCAGGAACTGTCATTTTAAAACAGCAAGCTGTCATTTTCTCAGACTATACCTGTCAGCAAAGTCAGCTTGGGTCTACAATCTAAAACGAGTTCTTCCTGTAATTTATTTCTGAGTCATGCAGAATAAGCAACACATGAGCTGGAGCAACTGAAAGCACTCAGATGCTGTTCATTGTTCTGGTATATTCTATTCTTCTTTGCCATGGCTTTCTGTATGTTCTCAAGCTGTCAATGAGATTTTTAAACTTCACTAATACATCTCACTAATAGTCTGTTGAAATCAGTGCACATTTTAAAAGGTTACCAATGAACTGTATTCTCTGGTGCATCTGCGGCCAGCCAATGCATTGCTAAATACTGCAATTAAAACAAAGAAGCAGAGGCATGTAAACAAATCAGTAATTTCAAAGCAACGTGTTTGTTTAAATAAAAACAAAAACACAAGTCCAATTCTAATGGTATTTAAAAGTTGTGCTTGGATTAGAGTCCATTACTGTACTTGTTCATCCATAGTGAAATCTACACAAACACTCTCTTCAGCTCACTGAATTCTCTCCTCTAAAGGGAGGCCATAGAAAGCATTGAGCCCCAGCAGGGAGTTGTTAGAAGGGGGTCCAGCTCTACCTGTGTACTGGGACTGGACTGAACATTGTATTTAGTAAAAAGAAGAACAAAAAAACATAAAACAGGGCGGTGAAAATTAACCTTATACAAGATTTTTCTTTATTAAAATGCAGAACATGTATTTAAACACAAACTAGCTGAGGTTTGTGCAAGTCGTTCTGTTTCTGTGATAAGAGTAACACGGTGGATGAGCTCCAATGTCCAATGTCACTGCAAAGGAGATATAGAGAAGATTCACACGCAGGGCTGTCTGTCATGCAGATACAACCTCAATAAAGAGTTTGGAAATAAATTCATTTCTCACCAATGATAATCCCTACTCACACAGGTCATTATATCCTTTTTCTGCTGCAACAACAAAATGAAGCAAACCTAGAGGCCCACCTGCTCCAGCTCTATGGCCAAGCGTAGGTCCTGTGTGTTTGTGTGTGTGTGTGAGTGTGTGTGTGTGTGTGTGTGAGTGAGTATGTGTGAGAGTGTGAGTGTGTGAGAGTGTGTGTGAGTGTGAGTGTGAGTGAGAGTGTGAGTGTGTGAGAGTGTGTGTGAGTGTGAGTGTGTGTGAGTGTGTGTGTGTGAGAGTGTGTGTGTGTGAGTGTGTGTGTGTGTGTGTGTGTGTGAGTGTGAGTGTGTGTGAGTGTGTGTGTGTGAGAGTGAGTGTGTGTGTGTGTGAGAGTGAGTGTGAGAGAGAAAAGAAAGGCTTTTCAAACAGAGGAAACGCACACAGATTTGAGTTTTTAAAAAAATGAGAAATACATTAACGAGAGACAGTGGAAAAGCAAGCTATCTATCATCATTCTGTCATCGCCTGCAGCAGCTGCATAGCTATAGAAAGCTCCAGACCATCCTGGACAAATCTGGATTTTGAGTCTACAAGATGTTGGAAGTCCAAGGAATTGAAACCCATGCAAAACTTAACTGTCAGTTTCCATGTTCAGCACTTTGTGCTATATGGAAATGTTTGAGTTAATAAATGTATATATTTCTATGCATTTCCCAAGTCATTTAGCTGTCAGTGAAGTTCACCTTTTCAGATATCCCCTCTTCTCCTCTTTGAAAGTGTGGATTATCCTTTAACACGGATCAGTCCATATTGATTTGGTTGCTCAGATGTTCCATATCAGAATTCTGTTATCAGCTGCAGCAGGATTTTCTCTAATTAACGTTTAATCTGATTTAATCTATGCAGGCAGGCTGATTGACATCACAGTGGACGATAGCCTCCCACCAGCAGGTCGATCACCGGGAGTTAATCTTCATCTACAACAAGCACGGGGAGCTGCTGAAAGTCACGCCAACCCTTCACACCCTCATCTTAATCTACAGAAAGCACAGGGAGCTCCTGAGAGTCACGCCAACCCTTCACACCCTCATCTTAATCTACAGCAAGCACGGGGGACTTCTGAGAGTCATGCCAACCCTTCACACCCTCTGGGCACAGCAACTGCTAAGCAATCTAATCACAAGAAAGAAAGAAAGAAAGAAAGAAAGAAAGAAAGAAAGAAAGAAAGAAAGAAAGAAAGAAAGACCAACTCTTTAATAGCACAGTCAGAACATTGATTTTGGGATCAAAAGTGAACAACTGACATTTTTGCAGCAAACCCAACATGAAAACCATAAAGACGTTCATTGAACAGCAGCACCCTTCAGTAGAGCCTCTTACAGGACAGCACCACCTCAAGACGTTTCAGGAGATGGAGAACACAAGCAATTGTGAAAGTACAACATCAACTTCATTAAACATTAAACCACTAATTAGGAACAATTGAGTTCTTAGTATAGGCATCAACACCCAATCTGAATCTTTAAGCTCCCTTTGCTACACAAGACTTTAGCTGGGGTCCAAATACCCGTCTCATAGAGTGTGAATCTACAGGTTGAAGGCAGGTTAATTGGACTTCAAATGATTCCCAGTGAAAAAGTCTGGAAAACCAAAAGATCAACAGAAAATTGATGAAGGACTTGCAAGATGTCCAATCCGCTCAATTCCACCTGTGCAACGCACCCAAACGCACTTCCTGCCTTTTAAAATGCCACCAGTTAAATTGCTTTTTTTCATTAAGACATGATGTGACAGTTTTTCAAAAAACTGACATCAAGATGATTGTAGAATAATTACTATTTACCATAATGTCTGCAAAAGAAGAAAAACCTGGAAAACACCCATACGCCAGGACGCCAATGCACGCAGTGTAAAAAGCACACAGATGTGTTCATACTGCCTACTGTACGAATGGAAAGCTTTAACTCAGATGATGGCTGAACCAGATACATCATTTCCAAAAGGGATTTCCTCGACTCTATAGAGGATTCTCAATAGAAAAAAGAAATGTGTAAAAAAATCAAAACCACATAACAGGTTGTCATACCAACACACTCAAGGTAAGTGCCTTATTGTTGGTCATTGAAACGATGTGTTTATTTCCCCTGTACTCCCACGTTGCCTACTGAAGTACAAAAATAAATGACAAGGATGAACGCCCACGTTCTGGGCAACATGCACTGACAGAAGGGATGTCTTACTTTCTGTCTGGTCTATTTGAGGAACACAACGCTCTGCGTTCCAGTTGTAAGGGACTTTACTTTGCCAGTATACAGAAACAGTTACATATACTTGTGCAACTGGTTCTGTGCCACATCACTTTGGGGGGGACAGATTCCAAAGCAAGTCCTGCAAAGACTCTGTAGAGAGGCTCATAGATCACCTGGAATCCCATTTTATAAGCATGATTTAAGCAACACTTGACGCAGGAATAACCGACGACAGAAAGCTAATAATAGACATCAGATTTATAAATATTGTACAGGTATGGCCAGCTGTTTTGCATCACCCTACAGGACAAACTAATTTTGCTTTATAAAGTTGAGTGAAACCTGTTGAATAATGTCACATTAACATATTAGATTGCATACCGCTTTGTAGTTTTCCATACATGTAACGAAAAACCAGGACAGCCATGCCATAAACATACACAGAACAGGATATATTAAAGCGGTTGTACTAGATTATGAGACATGCGTAATCACAGAACTGCATGGTAATAACTGAGAAACTGCCAATAGCACATGGTCATCATTGGCTTAATAAAGTTCTACCATTAAAGCAATACATTTGTTTCCCATAGTACCATATACTGTGTTATGAGATGGTCTTCTCATATAAAAAGGTACTCATAATGCACAGTTGCACAAATGCAAACCACCATCAGTCTGCATGGTGCCTAACTCCCTGGTGCAACATTCCTCTACAGAGACAGAGCCAGCGCAGTTTTGTTTTGACCACTCTAGTCGTATAGATAATATAGGAAAGCAGCATAGGAAATATACCTCCACTCAAAACAGCAGATCGGCAAACTAATGAAGCATTCCCATATTTATATATACACACATATTATAATGAGCAAAGATACTTTGTATTAAAGATGTGATCCAGGCTGATCAGACTGGTGACTATATTCCATGTTGAACACAGTATACAGGAAAGACGAAAAGTCATTTATTTTGTATTAACTGAAATCTAGAACATCCCAACATGTGCCAACTAAAGACAGATTTGATTCACTTAAGAACAAATTAGCTTCATAACTTTAGGAAAACAATCAACACTTAAAAAAGGAAAAAAAAACCCTGATAATTATAATTCTATGGCAAGAGACTGGCAGTTTTAAACTTTCAAAGAAAGTACAAATTAATAAAACATTAACTGACTTCAGCTCTTCCCACTTTATCAAATATTATTTTTTTACCTCCATTCCAGCCCCTGTTTTTCAGGCTTTTTTCACCACTTACTATAAAAGACTGGAGCTCGATCTGTCAGCAGTGTCTTTGTCTCAAGCTCCTGTGGGTGTTCTTTTCTGCAAAGTTGTTTTTTTCTCTTTCTTTCTCTTGTGTGAAATCTGGCTGGCCTTGAGTCTGGGCCCTGCCTGGACTAATGAAGACAGGCTCTGTTGACAGGACACACACACACTCATGCAACCCCTGCAATTACATGGAGAGGCAGCAGGCTGAGGACATTTCAGCATATTCTACAAATGAGAAGGCAGACTCTTACCATTACACTGTATAAACACGTCAGACTGCATCTGAGGCGCTACACTATATTAAAGCAAGCAGACACTAGCATGTGCTGTTAGCATTACAAGAGAGCCTTGTGCCTTTCATTTCCAGGAAAGGAAACAGTAGCTGAGTTTCTATGCCTGGGGTAGCTCGTGAGGGGAGGGAGCAGCTATGATTCGGGGTATCTTACTGTTAGAAGTGGCACTCATTCTCTCTCATCTCCTAGCTGGAGAAGTCTACATCTGCCCCAGTCCCACCTCACCCATCACAAAGCACAAGTGTTTTCAGACAAATCTTACAACTGCATAGAGGGCAGACAAGCATTCATATTAAATGCTCCTGTGTCTAACTGCGCTTGTGCAGATATCTACTGGAAATTCCAATAGCAAACATGGAGTAATAACACCCATGAAGCTTATCACTATCTTATACTTTAAATAACATGTTTATTCATACTTCATCATACATTGCATCTGTCATTGCCACTGGATTCTAGATGAAATGCAGGTGGTGGTTCATAACTAAGACTGAACGAATCCCCTGTGGAGTGCCCAAGGTATCCCCTTGAAGGATGAGGAGTCTTTAATGAGATAGAACAGCTTTTCTAAAGTCAGGTGTTTTTAATCACTTCCAGGAATCCCCCCTTTAATAACAAAGCAGTCTCATCTCCAGCTTTTGAAGAACACAAGGTCCTGAACCCTCCACAAACCTTCAATAGAACAAAAGCATTGTGAGCAGCTTTCCCTGAAATCAGGCAAAGGGAACAGCAGTCCCTAAGGAATGCCTTATTGGTACAGTTTCATATTATAATATGCACTGTTAAAGAAGAAATACAACACGTTATACAGGAGAAATAATTCCCATCCACACCAGCATCCACTGATTAACCGGACAGTGTTTCATTCATATTGTTCATTATTCTCAGGAAAGGCATGTTAGTGGTTTACATAGTGAATACATTCATTGGGGAGCTGAAACCCCAGTTTCAATTACATCAGTGTGCCATTCATGGGACACATTGAGACAAGAATGCAAAACACTGCTAACAATACTAATGCCATGAACAAAGTAAAACAAACTAAATAAACAGCTTGATGAGCTTCAACCTTATTCCCATCCTTCCTCTCCCCATCCTTCCTTACAGACGATTACAATCCCAGCAAAGCACCTCATTATCCAAAATGAAAATGTCCTGTATCACTTAATGGTTCTACGGATTTATAGAAATGCAGGTTAAAATCCTGTTGGTTTGTTGGTTAAAAGAAACTAAAAGTAATAGCTTGATAATAATGGCAAGCGTCACAGCCCGTTCACCAAAATTTATATTTAAGTTTGCATTCTTCTTATTCCTTCACATAAAAGTAGTTAAAAACAATAATATCTTCTTGGGTGATTGTTCAGCTGATAATTGCACCCCCTGGTGTATTAATTACAGCGCAAAAAGAGTTTATGCCATTACCATGTGCTGCTACAGATTGTGAGTAATGGAAAATCGCTCCAGAATGAGAGAATGGCTCCTGACTTCTCTGTGTGTCTGAGATCTCCACACTGCAAAGCTTCAGGTATGAATACAGAGTGTATTACTGCAGCCCTGGGTTGCCTCTGTTGCCACCAGCAGCCTGCAGCTTGCAGCTTGTTCCCACACAAGCTCTGACCCTGGGACCCCTGGAAGAGAGGTGGGTGTAAAACCTGCATGGGACCTTGCACTCGAGCAAGGCAAGCATCAGTCTGCAAAGCTGTGAGTCCCTCTGGAGCATCCCAATCTCTGGTAGAATATTAGAGAGAAATGAAGAGGCATGGAAGCCTGCCAATGAGAAACAGCAGCACGGAACGGAGCGGAACTCATCAATTGTTTAAAAAGACCCGCCCCTTCCACCAGTCCTAATGGGACTCTGTAGGGAATTTCATTACTGGCTAGATTACAGCAATCCGTTTTCTCCATACAGGGCAGAGGAGGGTGGGGGGGTCACCTGACATTTCTACGAAGCGAGCGTCGCTTACCTTGTCGTGGACTGTAATAGGCTTCATTCCTCGCTCTTTTTTCCCTTTTCTATTTAACCTTCACCCATTATTCTTGCGGCATCTGAAATATTCTGTCAAAAGAGACATATTGCACTCAGCTATATAATAACACCAAAGCCTTGTTTGTGCCACCAGTTCCTTAAAAAAAGAAACCATTTTGAAAACCTCACAATCCTGCTGACATATTCTTACAACATGCCTTTATTCAGGTTTTTTTTTTTGCATTTAAATCTTTTCTCAAATGCCTGTCAAGCTGAAGGATGACAACAGAATTCTCCTTGTAGGCATTTTTTTGTTGGTTGTTATTAGCTTTGCTTCTGGGCTCCTGGCAGCAACAACAAACAGAGGGTTTTATTGTTTACTTAAAAAACATTAACCTTTGTGGAGTAGTGGTTAGGGCTCTGGACTCTTGACCGAATATATTTACAACCCGTTCACACCTGACAACCTCTCTCTCTCTCTCTCTCTCAAACATGCATCATGTTTCTGTAGATGCATACTGCTGTGGGTACCCATCTTCACTTCAGCACCAGAGCTGTGGTGCAGGCTGTCAAGTCTTTGAGGCTGAATGGGTCAGCACTGCTGCTCTCCTCTCCTCTGATTTACATGATTTCAAAGTAGTGAGCTGCTCTTCTCTCCAGCAGCTCACTACTTTGAAATCAGATTTTATACATACATTTTATACATTGCTGTTTTGAAAGAATAGAGCTTAGAAAAGCCTTTTCAATATGGAAATATGAAATGTGCCAGCAACACAAAGGAGTGTGCAATCGTGGTGTATTTGCATGAATTTGAATTGGGCATTCATTTCAAATAAAGAATGGCGATACTTATTATACTTGATCAAGCTCAGACGTGGGGTCTTGCAACCTAGACTCAACACTTTGGAACAAGCCTACACACACAGGCCAGGAATGACGCCAAGTGTTTAAAGTTGAAAGTCACTACAAGTTTCAGCTTGAAGCTCCAGGAGCCAATGAAACATGAAATTAAATTAGCATCTCTATAAGTTCTGGAGGCAACAGATCCTCACAGGAATGACAGGCTTTCTCTCATGCGCTTCTCTCCCTGATACACTGCTACATGTTCACAGCTATCTGATAAATAGCTTTTATTTCATCATTTTATTATTCTTTGTCCTCTCAATCGTTGTCCTCAGAGAAGGATAGGTGGCTGGTTTTATGCAGCGATTCAAAATTCGAAAACTACCTGCTGTTTCAGACAAATTCGGTAAACAGGAAAATATTTCAACCACTTACTTCCAACTACAGCCCCAGTTTAGCTCTACATGCTTCATATGCTTTGCTAAGCCAATTGACAGAATCTGCAGCAGAAATGTCCTGTTGTAATCTGACCTTTGAAATCAGGATGGCTTGTTTGAGCAGCAGAACAGTTAAGAGTTTTATACTTATTGGCTCACTTTGTTTTCCACCAGCTTTGCAAAGACCCTCTAACTGCCAGCCCCTAGTCCAAGCATCATTCACTGCCTTGACATAAAAAATAGTACAATACCCAGAAGCACCTGGGAGCCTTTGTTTCGTTCTCTTTAAACTGGAGCTGGTTTGAAAGCGAACAACGAGCATGTGCCTCTGCATGCCACCAAAACATAACATATGTATTTTCATTTGCAATTTACAGGGCAGCAAATATAATTTACCCTTACAGCCAAACACTGGAGTTCATTTATTTGCATTCTGCAGTGGATACATTTTTATAAAAACTGAACAAATATAAGCAGGGGACTGCTATTCCTGTCTGCCCCCATTAAGAGCTCTAAATCACAGCTACAAATCAAGCACTCCCCCCCCCCCCCGCCCTTCCCCTCTGAGCCACTACCACTACTGCTGGTACTGCCTCTGTTTAAAATTGATATTGCCAGTCTCTGACACCTAGGCATTATTTATTTACACCTGGGAGGTAATCGCAATGCTTCACAGGCACTCGTGGCAGAATACCAATCATGAGATATGAGGTCTCTTTGGACAAGGGTACCGCCTCCTGTGTGGTCAACCAGAGACAGCAATTTGGCTTGTAACCTTCCGGGATGCCTTGTGCTCAACGCTTATTACTCATTTGTCTGGGCGTGACTCTTGGAAAGTATTGGCTTTCTTTCTCTGAATGCTAATTCAGAATTATTCTTGGTTTGTTATGATTTGAACCGCTTTATTTCCTCCCAGCCCTCATAAAACTGCTCTGCGCACTAATGATGTAGTCCTTGTGTTCCCTCCTGGTGCTAATAGATCAGAGACGCCTCCAGCTGTCTGAAACACAACCATGTGGTCGAGTGGTTCAGCTTCACAGTATTGTGTGTTAAAGATTAAGTAGTGGGGTTCCGAAAAATCTAGCATTCCGCGTCCCCACGTGCTGTTACAGCTGTACATTTTCTTATCATTGTTAACATCCTGACAACTTTTAACACTTAGAACTTTAACATCTGTTTCAAAATGTCCGCTCCAGTGCACTTATAGTGTCAGGATTATTGCCCACATTGTCAAACAGGTAACAGAGCAATAACTATCCATGATGTAGAACGGAACAGAAAAGCCAGCGCACTTGTAGCACAGATGTAGCATCACGTGGGGAACCAGGACGTTGTATTTTTCAGAACCCCGCTACTCTTTAAGAGTGACCCCCTGTAGAAATCCTGGCAGCTTTGAGTAGAAATCTACAGTGGGCTTTTAAGTGTCAGCAGGAGTACATTCAAACACAGCAAGTGCTCGGGCTTGAATTCCAGTCACTGCAAACTTGTTAGAAAGGGGGTGAGTTGTTAGGATTTAGGGGTCCACGTCTTCTCTGGAAATCCCTGGTCTCTCCTGGACACCGAAAAAAATCCTCAAATGAATAGTTCAATGCATTCCATCCTGTCTTCACCCTCCTGAATATTCGGGATGGCTCAGGGTTTTGGGTTTGTGTACACCCCACTTGATTTTACTTGTATTCCTATGATAGGTTTGCACATGTTGTGAGCTACAATAGGTATATGTTATCATCAACAGGACCCCGGTTCCATGACCCTCCTCTCTAACCACACAGGTACACCACAGCCACAATTAAATTAATTCCTGGAGCCTTGCTGAACAGGCAATTTGCATTCTTGTCTCATTTTATTTTATTTTCCCCTTGACTTGGAGACCTGTGTTCATTCTGTTAAAATGCACTATAGTGTTTCTTTGCAAGACTCAGTGGCATTTAATCCCCAAGGGAGGCAATCTGTCTGCAGAATGTTTATATATTTATTTTGCATGAGCTGTTTATCAAGTAGAATATAATTACCAGCCAGTTCAGCACCAATAACAGAGTGGATGAGCCCTCCTGACTAGTGTCACAAACATTGGGAAGCCTGTCACCTTCTCATCATGAGTTTAAACACAGCTCCTCAACAAGCTGCCCCATAGCACAGAGGAGCAGCCCATACACTGAGGAATCTCAATGGCTCTTAGCTAGCTTGAAGAAGCTCGTCTCACATGTGGTTAAACGTCCTTGTCTCGGAATGTAGGCACTACAGTTGATGGCTTGTCATTCAGGATGTTGTAGAAATGGGATGCATATTGTATTGCTCAAACCACTCACTGTTTTATTGGTTGCTGGCCTTTGGCAAAGACTGCAAAACCGTCCTTCAGGCATTCAACAATATTACGAGAAACTGCAAAAGAAAATAAAGTTTAAAAAGTTTTGCACAGCCAAGAGGACCCCTCGCTTCCCCCCAATTTGAATGATTGATGTCCTGCTGAATGTCAGGCATTTTAAGTATGTCGTGAAGTGCCCCTGGTGCTGTTTATTGAATGAAAACACTGACGGCAGTTTTGTTTTGCTGTGTCTCTCCAGGGCTTTGATGACACATTGGATTAGAGGCTCCTACAAAACCCATATCTTTCCCTTCCGTGCAGCTCTGTCATGGTAAACATAAACAGAGCAGCATTCCTTTCTGTAGCAATGCTCCCGGCTCACGGAAACCTGCAGCTCACTACTGCTGTAAAACACTGTGCCGTCTACTGGCTTTAAAAAGGTTCACTATCTCAAAGGTGAGGAAATATAGAAATCATTGCATTTGGGTTGCCTCTTTCTTCAGGACAGCTGCCCTCATTGAGTCTTCAGATATAAGAAGATAGGGATTTCATCTCAATGATCTACATCTAAACGTTATAGATCTATAGAACTATTTGTTTTCTTTAGATCAAGGTTCCATTTAGAATCCTTTGCTTTGATTTGAAAACAATTTTATATAGAAACCTCTGCTGGCCGTGATAATAATTGTTCTTTTTGAAAGCTTATTAAAACAAGCATTCTATTGAGAGGAAGCCTGAAGAAGGCACCTGAACCCTTCCCTTCTCAGAGTGTGCAGCTGCTCATTGTCAGTGGCCTGTGTGGATCACCCAGAGGACGCCCTGTCCCAAGTATTCTTTCATCATACAATCTATTTCACAAAAAGGTGCTAAAACAAAAGGAACAGACACACACAACTATCCCCTCATATTGGACTTTTTCATATCTGTTTGCAAAGAATCCTTGAACTGGTTTGCTTGAAATGTATTTCTAACTGAATTGCAAGCTACTGAATTGAAAATAATTACAACACACTGCATTCCAAAAAACTCTTGACACAGAAAGTAGGGGTTCTGCCTAGCAAATCAGTCTGGAACAAATGTTTACCCAAGTATCCTATTGTTTACAAGACATTAATGCAAAGAGGCTTTATGCAGTTATCTATTTCTTATACATGTCTTTCCAGCCCCGTGCCAGACACACTTTGTTAAAGGTGATGGGAGTTTGCACTCAGTGTGCAGAGTTCATGTTTAATGGAGAGCGTGAACCGAGAAAGTGGAACCGTATATCACACACACACAACAACTTCAGTTAACCTCAACAGGATCTGTGAGATTCATATTTCAGGGGGCTCCGATGCTGTACAAGCAGACCCTGGCTTCGAAATCAGAATGCGTTGTTTGACACAAACTCTAAGGTGCATATTCTTTGTGCTCATCAGGTAAAGTAAGTGTCACAAATGACCAAAGTTTTAATTGTTTTATTCACTGGTGCTTTTATTTGTACACTGTTTTAGTCGTAATGTTTATTGTATTCTTACGCTGTGTGTTATTTTATTATTATACTCAAAGGGAGGCCTCAATACAGGGTTACATTTATGTGTTTTATGTACCCAAAGGGAGACCCCAATAAGGAGTTTCATGTATGTGTTTTTATCCTTTTAATTATTTTATCATGGGCACAGTCACAAGCGATTGGGACCTCAACAGTAGTCAGGTGCAAGCCATCAGTGCCACTTGATTGGTACCCCTATATAACCAGATAGAACAGGAAGAGAGAGAGACCGAGCACAAGGGAACACACTGGAACCGGACCAGGATGAGCGAGAACACGGGGGAGAATACTGGAACCGGACCAGGAAGAGAGAGAGAACACGGGGGAGCACACTGGAACCAGACCAGGAAGAGAGAGAGAACATGGGGGAGCACACTGGAACATGGACCAGGACAGGAAGAGAGAGAACACGGGGGAGCACACTGGAACAGAGACCAGGACAGGAAGAGAGAGAACATGGGGGAGCACACTGGAACCGGATCAGGAAGAGAGAGAGAGCACATGGGGGAGCACACTGGAACATGGAACATGGACAGGAAGAGAGAGAGCACATGGGGGAGCACACTGGAACACGGACCAGGACAGGAAGAGAGAGAGCACATGGGGGAGAACACTGGAACAGAGACCAGGACAGGAAGAGAGAGAACATGGGGGAGAACACTGGAACAGAGACCAGGACAGGAAGAGAGAGAACATGGGGGAGAACACTGGAACATGGATCAGGAAGAGAGAGAGCACATGGGGGAGCACACTGGAACACGGACCAGGACAGGAAGAGAGAGAACATCTTGCTATCTGAGTCACAGCAAGTTCAAACACAGTAGTATGAAAGTAGTATGAGCTTCTGAAAGCGGCTAATTTGTGGTTGTGTCAGAAACCATCAAGAAGGATGAAGGAAGTGCCAAGGGGAGTTGAATTCTCTCTCATATTCATCTATTTTGAATGAAGCCCCTGTGTTCTCATAGAATTACCTGGGGGAGGAGAATAATGAGAGCCCCAGAGCTGCTGCCACCATTTTAAACTCTGGGGCAGTATTCTTTCACCACAAACTTCAACTACAGTTTGTATTGTGTGTATGCATCACAGAGCAACTCATAAACAGCCAAGAAGCAATTACACAATGTCTCTGACTCTGCCGTCCTCTGCTCTTAAAAGATTTTCTAGGTGACTGAGATCAGTAATTGGAAAGTGGAAGTTTTACATTGACTGCTTTTATTTCTTGTTTTGGTATTTCATTAACCTGTAATCCTTGCAAGCCTCTTCTGCTCTAAACACCTTGGCTGACATCCCACTGAAGTCAGAAGCAGAACGAGGGCAGCAGATCGCCACTGCTGTGTGAGGCTTTGCTGGCAAGAGTAAAAGGTTCAAAAGACACTTCAGTAGAAAATGGTAAATCAATGAATGTTCACAGCACACACAAACAGCACTGTATTCATTATGACTCATCATTCTAGCAGTGCAAACAGCACTGTATTCATTATGACTCATCATTCTAGCAGTGCAAACAGCACTGTATTCATTATGACTCATCTTGTTGTCGTTATAATTGTTCTGAATTGCACTCAGCGATTTGGTAATTAAAGCCAAATTTTCCAAAACCTATCTCATGCACAGAAACATCAGCTTATCTGCCAGTGAGAGAAAGTCATAATAATTACTTTAATTGGAAAGGATCATTTTCTTACTGTGTTAAAACACAAGTCTATTATTAATAACTTGTTTTGTGTTGTTTTTACTAATACCTTGATCTTAAACCAATTCTTCTTTTTGTTTAATTATATGATACAATGTTCCTAAGTGACCTCCCAAAAACCAATCTTACCATTATCTTGCATTCTTTTGTTGAGATCCAGGCTGCGCAGAGTCTGAATATTTCAAAGGCCATTTCCAATGGATCCAGGTTACCACATGGCTATGGATGCATGATTGTTGACAAAACAGTATATAGATAAGACTGAGCTCAGTAAGTGCATCTGACTTCTCCTAAACAGGGACATTCTCAATCAAACACCCAGGGAGGCGCTTCTGACAAGCTTCAATTACATGAACCTCATGGAGCAGCCTGCCTCACCGTTTCAGCACCATGGACAGTACCCAAGTGATAATCTGCTCTATCACTCTGACCATCCAGAAGACCCAGGTCCAACCTATATATTGTTATGCAATACCTCAAGGCGGCCCATACCTGCTTCAGGTCATGGATTTTACATATCACACAAGTTTATATTCCAGCAGGTGGGGGTGGAATATATAAAGCAGAATATACCCAGTATAAACGCAAAGCTTTTCAAATTAGTAGGACAGAACTTTATCTGCACCACAAGCATAAATCAGGTCTGAAATCCAATTTGGATCTTTCTCGTGGACCCAGTCTCTTATAATAATGCACATCAGAATTAGTTTAGTTAACCCTGACCTCCAATATTACACCAGAAGCACACAGCTTCACATTCAGTGCAACTTGATTCGTCCTTTTGACCTGTTCTAATCAAATATAATGCATTTAAAACAGATATTTCATCTAATATCAAACATATGGTAGCAAAAAGGAGACTATCTGATTTTGTAAAATCAATACTTCTAAAGGGTAATACTTATTTATGAGAACAACATCCACAACTAGTTTAAAGATCAGAACACAGAAGCTCTGGCAGCATTCGAAATGGCCAGCACTGCCTCAGCCATGGAACGTAACAGCCCTAGATCATTCTGACAGGCCTTTTCATGAACTGTGACATTCATCTTTGTTTCTGTCCCATCAGCAAATCCTCTTCCACATCGAACAGCCTTTTACAAATGAAATATGATTAGGTCATTTCGGTGATATATCTAAATTAATGGTTTTGGCATTTAAATTAAAAAAAACAACAACATTGGCTTATGAACAGGTGATATTTGTGTGCAATTCTCTCAGAAATTGTAAGTTCTTAAGCAGCATAAAATCATTACAGTAGCATACAAGTAATTAATATTGAACAATGTTTCAAATGCTTTACTGTAAGCATTTCTAGTAGTTTGTTCTGAAATCCAAGTATGCCTTTCCAGACAGTGTTGTACAAATCGCCTGTGGTTTGTGAAGACTTGAGGTTGAATACTATGTGCTGTGCTTCATTCTTTGTTTCTGGATCCAGACAGTACTGAATAATAATAACAGCAGTGCAATGGTGACTTCTATCTATCAAGTTTCAACAGGGAGCCTAATACTGCTGTATCAAGATTGAGTGGGGGCGTCTGCATTGGCTCTGACCCTCCCCACCAGCAGGGGGCGATGTTGACTCAACACTGGAGATCCACAGATTCCTGTCTAAACCTTCCATTTCACTCTGTAGGCTAAAACTATCAACCACTCTGATTTCATTACCATTTCAAATAAAAGCACGTACGTGAGGTACAGAACTCCAGAGGAAGGCTACACTTATCCATCTTCCCTTTAACATGTATTTGAAGTGTTCTGATGCACCTCCCCCAGAGAGCAGGGCTTGTTGCCTGGTCAAGACATGCTTGTCTTTGATGTGTTCTGATGCACCTCCCCCAGAGAGCAGGGCTCGTTCCCTGGTCAAGACGTACTCTTTTAGAAGGAGGCAAGTCTCCCTTCCTGAAGTGTCAAGGCAGGGTTTGGGTCCCATCCATCTCTGACTCATTTAAAATATGGGCATGATTCGATTTACAACCAGGACAGTCTTCTCCTTCTCTGCTGCCTAAATATTTCAAACCTTTGTTAAAAATGATGTAGAACATGGAGTTTCACGTGATGGAGACAGAATGCATTATGCTTGAATTAATAACTGTGGGACTGATTTTTCCTGTGCAGTTACTTTTTGTTCTTCCCCAAAGTAATTAGCTAACCAATCTATTTCTAGTTCTACACAACACAGTCAAACTAAATACTCTTCTATTTTCTTGTGCAACAAATTATTTTAATTGTTTGAAAACTTTTTTTTTTAATACGTTGAAGGAGATATATTTGTCAACGCTCCATACATTGATTCTAAATATTTTAAGCATGTGAGCATATGTATGCCCATCAGTGCCTGCTGGCAGAGAGACTAGTATTTACACCGTTTTCCCTGAATTACAGCATTTAATCATCCTCCTATCCCCTCAAAAACACGACCACTACCGACCACATTGAACTGTGGAAGAGCGTTATCACCTTCCTTCCTTTGTAGGAATGTTTTACTACAGGGCTCACGTGAGTGCTGGGTCTCATGGACCTTTGATATGAATGCTTTTGAACTCACTAATTCAGCTAGTCCCTTCACTAGAGCAGCGGGATCTCGATGATGGCACGCTCCACTGCCTGCCGTCCTTGACGCGCATTCAGACCTTTAGATCAATTTGCTCTGCAACTAGTCTCTTCCATAATTCAGTTTGATCTTGACCTAGCTGGGATATGCTGTTAACATTTTCTATGGGACTCCCAACCCCCGTCTTAAAGCGCTGGGGTGCAGGGGATTTATATACTCAGGGTCAGCACAAACAATAATGTATACACCTGAGAGCGAGCCCTGAATTTCAAAAACTTCTCCTTCCACAGCAAGCTAAATTAATTGAATTCAGAGAACAGAAGTGGAATGCAATATCATCGGCTGCCAGTAATTCCGTTGAGTCTCATTGTGTTCCAGGCTCCCTTCTGTACAATAGAATTATACCTCCCCAAATCCATTCACTTTTATTGTATAAACCCTGTAAGAACTTGCGATATCCCCAACTGAACACGTAACGCCTGGAATAGGAATTCCTTTTATTAAACTTTACCTAGTACAGTCAAAGCACTCTGTCCACCTAAATGATGTTGACAGCTCCTGCCAAAACAGGGCAACAAGCGTCATTAAATAAAATATCCGACTCTCTCCCACCAGTAGAGCAAGAAACCGTGAGCGAGCCATGACTGTCATAAAACAAGAGAGCCATCAAACTAGACAGCATTGGAAAGCTTGTGTTACAATACATAAGCATACCCAGCACACATATAGACTGGACTTATTACAAGGTTAACACTACAATACATACCAGCAATTCACTAGTATTACGTTCAGGCTTTTCCATTAATGAAAAACAAAGAAACACAAACAATGTCATGTGGTAATTGTGGCTATTTTAAATTAATTTCTGAATAGCAGACAGTGCCACCCATGGGTTGAATGGTGCAATAGTGGTTTTTATTGGCATCTTAAAAGCAAAGCCCAAGTATTCTGCAAACCGATATTTTGATCATTTGAGACAGTACTAAACTGAATAGCCCAGCCAACATCCCAACAGCATTCGAGGAAGCAAGACTTGTCCCTTGAAGGTGTCCCATTAGTAGAACTTCTTGATGAAATATACTGCACTTTAGTTCTCTCATCTGCTACTTTCCATGCTCTCATCAATACCCTGTTCACATGCTCTTCACACCGATTGCACTCTGTTCATTAAAGGAATGTCACATTTACTGTATTTGATGGATAACTTCTCTTCACTCTATTACATTGCATCAGGCAGTTGACCTTTGTCAATAGCCCAAGTCAATACTTACTACTCTCCCATATTAACTATTCATTGAGTGAATACTACTGGTTTATGAAAACACTTAATGAAGTAAAACAATATAAAAGGGCATGTGTAAACTGGGTGTGTATACAGAACACATCAGATATGCTTTCATGATGCGGAATATGATCTATTGCAGCAGTTGTAAGGGGAAGTAGATCATAATGTATTCTTTGTGTTACACATTGGCCTTCCCTATACAGTGAACAATACCAATGTGAATCAGCAGTCACAGTTTACTCTTGTAGGTGTCATGGTAGGATCAGTTTACTCTTGTAGGTGTCATGGTCAGGGGTAGTTTACTCTTGTAGGTGTCATGGTAGGATCAGTTTACTCTTGTAGGTGTCATGGTCAGGGGTAGTTTACTCTTGTAGGTGTCATGGTTAGGGGTAGTTTACTCTTGTAGGTGTCATGGTAGGATCAGTTTACTCTTGTAGGTATCATGGTCAGGGGTAGTTTACTGTTGTAGGTGTCATGGTTAGGGGTTGAGAGTTTCCATATATCCCATAATAGATTTTCTTTTAACATTTATGTAAGAATTAATCTGATGACACCTGGATTCTATAAAATTAATTTCACTTTGCTTGGAAATGTACTCTTAAATAAGTAACAAACCAGAGGAGGCAGCTTGGACCGACATAATTGCGAACATCAAAACACTGCCATTCATTATGGATCAAATGATCTATGAAAGATCACAGCTTCTGGTAACTTCATGATTGTGGTTAATGGCTCCCATTAAAGGAGCTTTTAAATCATTCGCACCTTCTAGAGCCCCAAGCTTGCCAATTCCTATACGGTTCCCTGTCCTGCTTCTTTGATGTCGCTTCCATAGCAAAATCCCTCCTCATCAAAGGTATGAATCCATCAGATATTCAAGCCACGCAGGCTTCTCCTTAAAGCACATCTAATCTCCATTCAATTAAATCACTATTTTGTTGCAGTTCATATTTTGTCCAGATGACTGTTATAAAACATATTTTCTTTTATTGATTAAAAAAGACAAATCAACATTTGCAATCTTGTTTCCGACTCTAAAGTTTACTCCTAACTTACTCCACTGGGTTTAGGTAGAAATGAGGTGCCCAGTACCCTTCCCCCACACTTACAGTCAGGCTTTATCATATTTAACTACACTTTTGAAGAAATGTCATGGTAACACACTAATTTAATTGGGCAGAGTAAAATATGAATTATGAATAATTTAACAAAAAGGCATGTGATTTACTTTGATTCGTAACACTAAATAATCAGTGATGCTTTAATACTTCTAATTCCCACCTTGTATAATCTGATATAACCAGTGTAATACTGTACAAGTAACACTTTGCCCAGGTTATCAGATACATCCTTTCATTTGGTTTTTCTTCATTCTTTGAAGTGTGGCTGTTCAAGGTCATCTTGGAGAGCACATGGCATGGGAGCAAGATCAATTGACCCTCTGCAGCTGTGAACTGCAATCTATTACCGCTCATTATGAACACATGTAGGCTTGTGGCAATGTGTTTTATTTTTAAATTAGCATTACAGCAGGTCATACCAGCCTGATGCTCAAAGGTAAGAGGGTCACATTGCATTTAACCATTCCCAGTTTACAGCACTGAATTGAACCACTCCCAGTTTAGAGCACTGAATTGAACCATTCCCACGTTTACAGCATTGAATTGAACCATTCTGAGTTTACAGCATTGAATTGAACCATTCCCAGGTTTACAGCATTGAATTGAACCATTCTGAGTTTACAGCATGCGAGCTGTGGCTGAGAAAACAAATACAACCTGAATCTGCAAAGAGCTGTGCAATAGAAGGTTACGATTAGGAACATGGAATTGCTATGTGAGCTGTGCAGAGGGTTACGATTAGGAACATGGAATTGTCATGTGAGCTGTGCAATTGACGGTTACAATTAGGAACATGGAATTGCTATGTGAGCTGTGCAGAGGGTTACGATTAGGAACATGGAATTGTCATGTGAGCTGTGCAATAGAGGGTTACAATTAGGAACATGGAATTGCTATGTGAGCTGTGCAGAGGGTTACGATTAGGAACATGGAATTGCTATGTGAGCTGTGCAGAGGGTTACGATTAGGAACATGGAATTGCTATGTGAGCTGTGCAGAGGGTTACGATTAGGAACATGGAATTGCTATGTGAGCTGTGCAATAGAGGGTTACAATTAGGAACATGGAATTGCTATGTGAGCTGTGCAGAGGGTTACGATTAGGAACATGGAATTGCTATGTGAGCTGTGCAGAGGGTTACGATTAGGAACATGGAATTGCTATGTGAGCTGTGCAATAGAGGGTTACGATTAGGAACATGGAATTGCTATGTGAGCTGTGCAATAGAGGGTTACAATTAGGAACATGGAATTGCTATGTGAGTTGTGCAATAGAGGGTTACGATTAGGAACATGGAATTGCTATGTGAGCTGTGCAGAGGGTTACGATTAGGAACATGGAATTGTCATGTGAGCTGTGCAATAGAGGGTTACGATTAGGAACATGGAATTGCTATGTGAGCTGTGCAATAGAGGGTTACAATTAGGAACATGGAATTGCTATGTGAGCTGTGCAGAGGGTTACGATTAGGAACATGGAATTGCTATGTGAGCTGTGCAATAGAGGGTTACGATTAGGAACATGGAATTGTCATGTGAGCTGTGCAGAGGGTTACGATTAGGAACATGGAATTGCTATGTGAGCTGTGCAATAGAGGGTTACAATTAGGAACATGGAATTGCTATGTGAGCTGTGCAGAGGGTTACGATTAGGAACATGGAATTGCTATGTGAGCTGTGCAATAGAGGGTTACGATTAGGAACATGGAATTGTCATGTGAGCTGTGCAGAGGGTTACGATTAGGAACATGGAATTGCTATGTGAGCTGTGCAATAGAGGGTTACGATTAGGAACATGGAATTGTCATGTGAGCTGTGCAATAGAGGGTTACGATTAGGAACATGGAAATGCTATGTGAGCTGTGCAATAGAGGGTTACGATTAGGAACATGGAATTGCTATGTGAGCTGTGCAGAGGGTTACGATTAGGAACATGGAATTGCTATGTGAGCTGTGCAATAGAGGGTTACAATTAGGAACACTACATATAGACAGACAGAAATAACTGAAAGTTGAAAGTTATTTAGGAGCCAAACAGAGAAACAGCTCAATTTAGTTGAGAAAATCTCCGAGTGACTCTGTGGTCTGTATTGAAGTACTGTCATGCCTTTGTGCTTCAAATGAACAGTACTTACTTGATTTTTTTCAAACACTTTAATGGTTTCTAAATGCTGTTCAGTTTTAATTATATTATTATACCATGTAAAACTTATTTTCTTCCAAGTAATTGCCCTGTGGACAAGTGGAATCGTTAAAATAATGAAGTAACCTGGACCCGAGAGAGTAACAATGCAGAAAACTGCTCTAAGTGTAAAATAATCATTTACCTTTGGAGGGGCCCAATCACAATTACAAGTTACAATGGGTTTGATGACTTCCACTCAAAGAGACACGTTCACAAACCCCATTTCAAAGAGACACGATCACAAACCCCATTTCAAAGAGACACGATCACAAACCCCATTTCAAAGAGACACGATCACAAACCCCATTTTAAAGCGACACGATCACAAACCCCATTTTAAAGCGACACGATCACAAACCCCATTTTAAATTGACACGATCACAAACCCCATTTTAAAGAGTCACGATCACAAACCCCATTTTAAAGCGACACGATCACAAACTCCATTTTAAATTGACACGATCACAAACCCCATTTTAAATTGACACGATCACAAACCCCATTTTAAAGCGACACGATCACAAACCCCATTTTAAATTGACATGATCACAAGCCCCATTTTAAAGCGACACGATCACAAACCCCATTTTAAAGTTGTCAGTTACAATACAGCAATACATTGTTAAAAGAACAAACACGTAAGAAAAGGAATCGAGAAGAAGCAGTCGAGTTACTTAGCCTGTCCTGAAGCTTCACACCAGCAATGAGTTGCTGAAATGTTTTTGGAATAAACCGTTACTGTCTGCTAATAATTGTCCGTCCTGCGTTATAAATGGACCCTTAAACTAAAGTGTGAGAGAACTAAGGCTGCACTAGCAACAGCATCCATGCACATGTTTGTGCCTGTAAACTGCCAATATCTGAAGAACAGAAGCCCCCATGTTACTGATACATGATGTGGAAATCAATTCAAACATCTTTCAGCTACTATATCCAGCAAAGATATAGTATATTTGTGGCAATTACTGAATTATCATTTTATTTGAACACTACAGTGCATTTGCTTTAGCTGTGTCTGAACAATGATATGACACATTAAAACACAGCTATTCGGTTAAATCAGCCTCCTAATTAATTACACGAAGATTAGTATAACAATAATCATCCCATCATCTACATAAACACTGCAACTGTGTTTAATGAAAGGGTGGCCTGGAACAAGCTGTTTATCAGATCAATAAAGATTGTATCCTCAATAAATGTAATGAAAGAACAGGGAAAAGGTTTTATTTTCCAGCAGCCACCGCAGTCTCCTCTGCTCTTGTAGCGTCTCTGTAATAGATCTAGTTAATGAACATTTTATTTAAAGCTTGAAGCACCCCACTAGGGATTAGCCCTTTAGGCAGCATGATAATAGGTACGAATCCTTCTTCATAAAAAAAGAAGAACAAATTGTGTTTTCAAAATGGACAAAAAAAATACTGTGGATATTCTTTAAAAAGTATTTCTGTAAAATTATATATATATATATCTTCTGTCTTCGCCTTGTGTAGGTGTGCTTGTCAAAGGGGACTTTTTGAATTAATCTTTAAATGCAAGGTTTGGGATTAGTATTCAATCCACGCTTGCCACTTTCACTCTCCTGTACTACTCTTCATCTCTTTGCTCCAATGTACATGGAGACATTCTCGTTGATCTTTAAAAAAGAAAAGGAAGCCATCTCCTTGCCCTGTCCTGCCTCCCCGGATTGTGGATGCCCACACCAGAGAGCTTCATCTTTCATCTGGTGTCCGCACTCCAGCACTGTATCTGCCGGCTCATCTCCCCTTCAGAAAGGCCCGCAGGCTGCCTCCTCTGAACATGCTTGGTGGTTTTCAGAAAGAACACTAAAGGTACATTTCTGACAGTAAATCAATAGGTTGACATACTGATACACTCAACACCTTTCAATGCTCTTAGGTTTGCAAAGTAAAACAGGAATAAAATCAGGTTCCTTATAACAACAAGCCAGGCACCCAACATGAGTGCCAGACTGTACTGGGTGCCCACTTGTTCCTACGTACAGTAATGGTACAATACAATGTCACTTTGATTTGATCTAGCATGGAAAATTCAAGGCTGGAGGATCTTCACACTCCAAACTAGACATTCATTTACAGAAGGGTACTGTTAGCACGTTCTCTCATTATGAGCTGTATTCATTTACAGAAGGGTACTGTTAGCACGTTCTCTCATTATGAGCTGTATTCATTTACAGAAGGGTACTGTTAGCACCTTCTCTCTTTAGGAACTGTATGGTGCTGTCATTCCACATGGAACAACAGCAAATAGAACTATGGGTAAAATGTTTTCAATATTTAGTTCTATAGAGCCAGACAGGGATACAATGTTGCCTTGTCGAGAAAAAAATAACTTTTTAATTTTTTTTTTTAAATTTGCTTATAATTTATTTAGTTGGATCACTGTTGACAAATGTAGCTCCAACATTTGTGAAATGTTATTTCCACCATTGACAAAGTTCCTGGTATTCAGCCCCCCAAAGGATCAAAATGTAAACTGAATGTGCAACCCCAATTTCAGTGTCAACCCCTGTCCATCACTGAACCACTGAGGATTTAAAATCGGCAGTTCCACATAACAATGCTACAAGGCTATGCTTATCAGACACTTTAAAAGACAGTAGGACTAAACACAGACAGCACTCTCTTAGATCGTACACAGACAGGCATCGATGTCCTGTACAATGATTCAATGGCATGCTTTCTATTTAGAAATGCTCCCTCTGAACCCATTTCATTAACTTTAGTCCGCATTAGCTTGAATTTCTCTGTGTACATTGGAGCAAAGAGATGAAGAGGAATACAGGAGTCCTGTGATACAGCGTCCTGATCTGGACTGCACCTCCTTTAATCATTCAGTAGACACGTGTGATGCACCAATTTGCACGAGAGGACTGAAAGGAACAGACTTGGCTCAGGGACTCCCAGCTGGATCATCACCACATCATTATTTCATTCTGTTTCAATTATTTTTATAGACACATAAAAATACTGGCAAGACCTTTGAAAAAAGTAATTGCACACTCATCGTTCGAGCACTGATTCAGATCTGTACCGAGCCTCCATTATCCCAGCAGTATCCTGGAACTACTGGCATGCAGCTCAGGAGAACAAGTACCATTGCATACTTCATGTATGTTTCCATTGTATATCCCATTGCAATGAATTGGAATCTCAGCCCAATGCATTGAATGAAAATGAGAACAGAAGAACATTTGCTTTATTAAATGCAATCATATTTCAAAAGGGCACTCTCCCAATCTCCTGATTAAATATTGAGTGCTCTGGTTATTGCACACATCACTTAACCAATGCTGTTTTCAATACATACTGCACCTAGACCACTCCTAAAGCACGTGAAAACAGCATCCCCTGGAAACAGTGGAATACACGGGCAAGAATGTTTTCAGAATGATTCATGAAAAGGAATTTCTAGGTTTGAATACAGGCTTGCCTTTCACAATATTCACAATAAATAATAGTACAGCACATCAACAAAAACAGAACGTTGTTTCTCAAGACTTCATGCTCTTAGCTCTTTCTAATTTTCAGTCTCCCTCCCCCTTTTTATATACACTGCTAACACAGATGAGGGGGAGGTTGTAGAAACAAACATTGCTAAACCAGAATGAAACGTAACTCATGGCACAAGACTGGTGGGGTCACGTCAGTGCCTGCCTGGGTCCTGGGTTCAATTTCAGTCCCTTTACATAGCCCTGCAGGAAAATATATTGAAAATCAAACTGGAAAATGTCAGCCAGGACCCTGAAATCTGAGAGTCACTTTAATTTAAACTCATCTTGGAAAAGCGAGCCCTGCGCTGTACAACAATTTAATACCAGCTGCTTTGCATTTAGCTTTTGTAAAGGAAATAAACACTCTCAATACAAAGGTAGAACACCGGTGCTCTGAAGAGAAGATATATACTCCTTTCCAGGAATAAAAACAGCATTGCAATCTGCAATCATTTTGATTCTTTAACTTGAAGTTTCTCATATCCGTTTCCATGGGTTTATCAGATCATCTCAGTTTAAAGACTGGATACATTGTTTTTTTTTCCCTGAAATTTGTAGTTTTCTTTCCACAGAAGTTAAAATGAAGAAGATTCTAGTTTCACTGAAAAGTATACAGTACAGTATGCAGGCGATGTTTTTAAACTTGGAGGCATCAGAAGATGTTCAACAAGGGTCTGGGACAACCGCTGCAGGTCAAAAACCTTTTACTTCCCTCCATTGCACCTCAAAGCAGTTTGTTTCTCCTGTTGATACCTGTGCTGTTAATAACTTAAGAAATCAAGAAGAAAGCTCAGATTCCGTACAAAGAGGATCAAACCATTCTGGATTATGGAAGCTGTGAGAATGCTTCACACTTTGGTAAGGGGTCACGATGAGATTGCTGTGAGAATGACCACTGACCGCCTGTTACTAAACACGGGAATAGTTTAAGAGAACTATTGGGATTTGTAGGCCATCGATAGTGTGATATACGTTCTATAAACCAGCCTCAGGTGAACTCCTGGAATATCCCCAGGCTCCCCTTTGGCTGTTCATTACAGTTCCCACTCGCTGGTTCTGCTGTAAATAGCTTCCCCAGTTTAACTGCACTTTGTGTTGATCACACTCATCTGTTTAAACAGTTTAATAGCGTTCTGAATACATGTGTAAATATGTGAAATGCTTCAGTGTTTAATGAAGCAACACTGATTGTTATTTCATCTTTTCTTTTTCCTTCCTTAATATGTCAATCATTAAATAACGAATCAATCTAGTCCTGTGGATGAGGAGTAAGAAACAGTGAAAGTTTGTTTGAGATGAAAACCACACAATATTCTCATTACAATTCAACATCCCTTCACTGGAACTGCATGCTGTCTGTACTGAACAAATGCAATTTAAAGTTTGATACAAAAACCACATTTGATTGGTAGGACTTGAGGGAAGTGTAGTAAGAGACTAAATGAATGCAACTTCAATTACAAGCGGAGTTCAGTGCAGTTCAATTGCAGTTAGTCTAGCTGTCTGTATTTCATACCTCATGGCTACTCTGTAATGCAGTATTTGTTTTCTATCCTTTGCTGTTCATTTTTTCATGCCTGTTTATTTTGATCTCAGATGTACTTGTGCATGCCAGAACGTCTTGAATCATTTGAACGAGTCTTTGTTTCTTGTTGGTTTCATACTCGATTTCGAGCATGTAGTACTGCAGCACATGGGAATCCCCAGGATGGATCTAATTAGGTTATATTTGTTAAGAACTGCACAGCCAGCATTAAAACAACAAACTGCTCTCATTAAAAATAAATTATAAAACCTTAATCTGCAAAAAAAAAAACACTCCATCCACAATATTAAGTATAACAACTTGAATAGCCATGCACTGTAATCACATGGTAATGACTCTGTGAACCTTCTAGGGTTCATTATAAGTAGTTATATATGACAACCTAGAAGCATTTAAATATATGAACAAAAATGACATAATGACATTAAATACAATATTCAGAGTATCTAGTCTACAGTCATATGCATGGGAATGGGGCCTCGCTGGCTGCTTTGCAGTCAAACAAGTTATTGAAACCTGGCAAAACTTTATTCAAATCGTCAGTAAGGAAACAAGGGTTCAAATGTTTAAGGAATAGAATATGCAAATAATAATTCCCTGTTACAATGAAACTGAAGAGTTAGCATTGGTAACAGTGCATGTGTTTACTCGTATGTGGGTGTATCCAGAAGCTACATTATATTGGAAAACAATGCAGTCTCTGAACACCTTGAAGAGATAGAAGCAACTGCATATCTCTAAACAATATCTGTAAATTATTAATTACATTTCATTTGCACTTTTATTCACATTTAATTCATACATCTGAAAAAAGAGATGACCTATCCTTCCAAAATAACACGTTGTATTTAGACCACTTCCTCAAATACATGATCACATTGAACATATGGGATAGCACTGGGGGTTACTCATTCAAACATTTATCCATTGGGCAAAACAGACAACAAATACCCTGCCACTCTGCAAAACTACATTCTGCAGAGTAATTTGCGTCTCAGGTTTGTCACACCCTGTTTAAAGAGTTTAGTAAATGCATGTTTCTGGGCTGTTTTTATCATGCAGCCAGATGTGTAAATGCCATTGGGAAGTCTAATAGCATCATTTGGGATTGAAGAAGTCAGAGTTGTAAGTAGAGCATGTACATACTGTATAGAGAAGAGCCTGACCTGAAAGAACACCACATGCTCATTTACAGTGCATTTAGTTTAATATCTGTATTACTGGCTTAACAGTCAGCATGCATCAGAATTCACCATTACTACCATTAGTATTTGTATATGAATGTCACAAGTGCATCCTGCAAAATGCAGTGATAAACAGTCTGAAAGATGCTCCAGCAGCAGGGCTGCATCTGCTTACATGAATTTATGTGGAGAAAAATACTTTTCTTCTTGTTGCAATCTTCAGACTGCAAACTGAGAGCCTGTCTGTGTGCGTGTGTGTGTGTGTGTGTGTGCGTGTGTGTAATGCGATGGGAAATACATGTAGGGAGTAACAGCTCCAAGCTATATCTATCTATCTATCTATAGAGAGAGAGAGAGAGAGGGGAGAGAGAGAGAGAGAGAGAGAGAGATCACTTATTGGCATTGGCTGAGAAAGACAACACAATGAGAGATATTAATAAGGAGATGCATTTGTGGTGAGCACTTCACATCTAGCATGCCTTGTGTCCCAGAATGAATTAGTGATGAAGATGTTCCTGCTTTAATACAACACACAATACAAAAATCAAAAAATAATCTTGTAATGATCTTATTTTTCCAGACTGGCAGAGTTCATACAGTACATTGACATGTGTTTGACGGTTCTGCCCTTTGAAAAAGCCATTTGTTAAAGTTCAATGAAAAATCTATCAGACTTTTTGATTCAGGTCTTCGCAAAGGAAAAGAGCAGCGCTCTTTATTGCAACTCCTAAGACTTACCTGATGTGAAAGTCCAGCAAACCCACCTGCCCTTCCTTCCAGCAAACCCACCTTCTCTTTCTTAAAAGGAACTCTTCACTGCTGATCCTTGTGACACTTGAAAAGGGCTGCATTCATTATTCTCTTTAAAACATGATCTGGTGAAGATTTCAAAGTTGTATGAAAGATATTTTTGAATAACACTGATGACCTGTTCAATCAAGCACAATCCATCTGGAACTACTGTACTGTATGTCCAGGAGCAGTCTGGATACTTTTTGCTGCCACAATAAAGAAAACTAAAAACATTATCAATAGTTCTAATAGATAGGCAGACATATTAATAAATACATATCCCCCAGTGCCTTCTAGTCCAGTAATGTAACTATATATAATACACACTCATTGGCAGCAGCTTTGTCTGCCCCATGGGGATGATCTATAATAATCAGATTTCCATCTTTACCCGAGCTGCTATCTCATTGCTGTCTCGCGGCGATCTTCTCCAGACGTTTTTCCCTGACATTTTGCTCATATAGTGCATGAGCAATCTCTGCAGTGGCAGATGGCTTGTGGTGTGTTGCTGTATGTAATTACAGTGATAAAACACCATGACAGGATAGGGCTGCTGTAACAGAAATGGCTCGGCTGAATTGTGTGACAGTGCAAGTTTCATGGGAAAGATAAATCATCAGAGCAATGTGTTGTTATCCCAGGCAGGAGACGGCTTCATATTGACCTTTCATGACCAGTAGAAAACAGGCACTCTCTGGTGGTGTACAGAAGAGTCAGCAGGGTGTCTCTTTACTGTACTGCAGACCAAACACCGGAGAGCATTTCTTACCATGGAAATGTAATTGGTGATGACTGCAGAGTCTCATTTTGCAGGGGTTGCACACTGTTGAAGTGTTGCTTGATGTAATAACAGTGTTGTCACCATCTACACCACCCTGTGATCCCTGGTTACCATGTACAGCTTTATTGTGCTCGCCTGAAATGTGTGTAAAGCAGTTCATATCAAAAATCCCTATTTAGCAGAGTTTTGCCACAGCTCTGCTCATAAGTCTGCACTAAGATTCACAGGAACAAACATGAATACATACATACATACATGAAAACACTGGATTGCATAGAGAGAACATGAGTGAGAGTTGGAGTGACTAGCTCTAAATTGAAATCTGCAGCCTTGCAGCCGGGCTTGGTTCAGTTGTGTACATGCAGGGGAATCTGTGTGGTTCTGGGTGTGGGTGAAACGGCTGGAACTGCATCATTATTAACTGTCACGGAGGCTGAGAAGGCAGGGGCAGCTAGCGCTCCATATTGAACTGCTCCGTTAACTTTTAATTATGGAAATCATTGCTGATATCATTTTAATTCATGTACACCTTTAGAAAAGAACTTGGACAGGAAATGCTTGCTGCATATTCTTGTCTAATTTACCATTTAACTATTTGTTTAATTTTAACATAGTTTACTAAGTTTTGAAGCTCGTATTCTACACACTGTCAAATCATCTTTAGACAAACTGTGGTGCCCATGTCACATTTACTGGATGATCCTCCCTGTATGCACCAATGTGACTCTGACAGGTAAAGGCTTGGCTGAGCTCCTTCGATGACAGAGTGTCTGCAGTGTGGGCTGCTCACTGGAGGACCCTCCTTCCACCCCAGATCAATTTCACTCAACTCTTATCAAGATTTGAATAGGATTCCCCCACTCTTTCTCCCATGTGTAATCTATTGAGAATTGTCTGACTGTGAAGGAACTGTGGTTCTCCTCCAGAGACTCCTGAGTAAGCAGTGGAGACTGACAGGCCTGCTTCAGGCTTATCACCTCACAGGCTTCATTCTCTTTCTTAGTTTTAGCGATCAAGGGCACCAGCAGTAGATTTTACATGGACCAACTCCCTAATTAATGCAATTGAAACAATCAGCTTTGAAGTGCTGAGAACAAGGCAAACATGCAATTCTCAAGAGCAGGTCCGGTTTGATATGCTAATGAGGACTAGCTGGAGTTACAGCAAAGGTGAGCTAAACTAATGGACTACTCCTTCGAGATCAGGATCATACACGGGTCAGTGGCTAATTCTAATAGATGTACCTTACTATCGATGGTCTAAAAAGAGAACACCCTTGAATGTATTTATGTCTTGGGGAACTAATGTATAAAAACAGTTGATCTATACTCACTAAGATTTCAGAGTCAGTTCAAGTAATGCTTTTCAGATATGTTGTATTACATTAGCCTTTCCCCTTGTGAAATGACATTGGTGGATTCAGCTTTAGTTGACATAACAAAACCAGCACACAGTCCAACACAATTCCACAGTTTCTGCATGAGAGAACCCCAGGAATGAATAGCGGGGTGCGACTGCCCTTCACATGTCAAGAAGAAAAAAATCCTTGACAGTAAATAATTTTATTATTATTATTATTTTGATGAAGAAAAATGTTAACATGCTGAAGCAGGCAGGTAAAATAAGTCTTGTTTTCACTGAGCGTCCTTGGCAGTACAGTTCAAGTGTGGCATTCATGCTCATACCATAGAGTTAGAACAAGACAGGACAATACATTCAGAAACACACTGTTCACAACAGATTTAGAACCAATTTGTATCTAAAGAGGGACAGAAGAGTCTGTGATAAACTAAGCCAGAAAGCCATTGCACTGCAGTGCTCTGTCTGCATGGATATTAGGTATTCACTCAGGGTAACTACTCTGCTACTTTGAAATGCTTTGTCCAGTAAAAACAAAAAGAAAACTGTTTCTCCCAGATAGTTGTACAGGCAGTGCCCCCTAAACAACAGCTATTCCATTTACATTCTCGCTGTGGCTGACGCTCTACAACATATTCCTGTTAACTGGTATTAGAAGGGAGGTGAGCTGGTGCTGAGTGTTAACAAATTCACAAGCCTCCCACAATGCATAGCGTTCCCAGCAGGGTTTCAGTCGCAGGACAATTCACATGGAAGGACATGTACTATTAATATTATTTTTAATTAGGGCGAGATACTTTTCTATTGAACGACTTGTGTGCTTCCTGAGTGTGTTTATCTTTATAAAGTCTTGTATTATCAAATTAACTAATGATTAAATAATATCTATTGTGTGTATATATATATCTATGGTGTGTGTGTGTATATATATAGTAGGTTGTTTATAAATAATTAAAAGTGCACTTCACTTAATTCATATACATATTGATCCCATGTAATCTACTGTGTTTGCCCAGAGACCTGTTTTACCAAAACTGTTTCTAAAGCAATACATTCCTGAGATTTCATCAAAGGGGTTTCAGAAGGTTGTACAGCTGTAATATACATTTCTTTGTACAGTTTTTTAGGCTGTATTTTTAGGTTTTCCTCCCACCACATCCTTATGAATGCAATATAATCTACTTTTAACAGTAAAGAAATGCACAGTACCTGTGATTTTCAAACAGCGGTTAATATGCTACCTTTAAAGTCCAGAAACTAACAATTAACAACATCTATTTAGCCTTAAAATGACAGCCACAGTGCCATTGATATTGAAGCTGAGATCAGGCAGGGAATGGGACTCAAGGACGTGTCACACCCAGGATTTGTACAGCGATCATCAGACATGATCTGTTGGAAGCACTCACCAGAAAAGGGATGCGTTTATTTCTTGTGTGTCATCCTCTGCACGCACACATCATTTCCAATATTATTTACAAGTGAAATCCATACAAACTGCATTATGCTGGTCCCCCTGGAGTCTTTCTGCTTTGCCATTAGAAGACAAATACAGAGGTATAATTACTCTGTGTGCTCATGCATGAAACAATATGTTAGTTTCTTAATAAAAATCAAAACATTGAATCATTCGTAAAACAAATTATCTAACCAACCCACACAGCCAAAAGCAGTTTGAAAGAAGGAAGTGTTGTGATAAGAAACACTACTGGAGCCATCTACTAATGGAAGATCAAATCAGTAAGAAGAGGGAGACTTGTTAGGACAGGTAGTCTATCAAAAAAAAAAATCCATATCACTGTTTAAAGGAAACAACGTTCTGGCTTCAAAAACTGGACACAGATCATAAGACTCTTTCGAGGCCTGCAGAGGGGAAGACGAAAATAGAAAATGAGAGGAATTCATCTGAGATCCAGATGAATAAGTAAATTGAGATGATCTGACCGGAGGTGCCCGAGTGCAGCAGTGAATAAGGCAGGACGATGTGACCGGAGGTGCCCGAGTGCAGCAGTGAATAAGGCAGGACGATGTGACCAGAGGTGCCCGAGTGCAGCAGTGAATAAGGCAGGACGATGTGACCGGAGGTGCCCGAGTGCAGCAGTGAATAAGGCAGGACGATGTGACCGGAGGTGCCCGAGTGCAGCAGTGAATAAGGCAGCTTGCCTCCATTGTGCTGCTTGGCACCGCTACTTGTTACGGGGCAGATCTGATGAAAAGGGGAGCAGAAACATCACACAGGAGGCTCATCGCATCCAAGAACATGTGCTGCTCGCTGACAGGATTATTGGTTAAGCCTCTGAAATGTCAGGTGTCGGGATGTAAAGCTGTGTATCCTAGGCAATGTGGACCTTGCATACTAAGAGCCTTCACAGCAGCTGGAGGGGACTGCCCTTGAAAGCAATCCAAGAAAGGAATCACTATGCAAACATGAAACCCTTAAAGAGCCCCTGGTGTTCCAGTCATGGAGCGAGCTATCAGAGCTGCTCTGTGTCTTGGAAGACATTTTTAAAGTGCTACAGAACACTGGGCATTTCACTGGACACTTTGTACCAATAACAATAGAAAAGCTCTACCAATGTAATACTGTATTGAAACTCTTAAAACTATTCAATAACTCCAGTAGTTCTCAAGACTATGCAAGCTTCATACTGATTCATACTGACCAGTACACTGTATCTCATGACAGTTGAATGCACAGTATTTACTGGTGTTGTGCTTTGGCTCAGTCTCCTACTCACACATCTTACACTGCGTACTGCTGCCTTGGAAAGACCTCTCCTGGTGGCACGAATGGATTGTACCGTCTGCTCATTCCAATGATATCATTGCACGCAACGTACCCCCATGAACAGCATGTGGAATGACGCACATTGTGCTGCAATTGTATTAACTTTGACAATTTGTTTTTCTTTTTTTAACTCTTCACAATATAAAAAGTATACTGTCCAGTTTTGCAAAACAGTAACTCCAGCTTTCAACTGAATGTGTTCAACATGTCAGCTCCAATGGGAGGTGAATACATTCTGTTTAAACAAATCGTTTGTTTGTTGTTTCTGTGACACTAAAAGCATTGCGTTAATTGAAGCTTTTTCAGCTGTGGTGTTTGTTATTTTCAAAAACACAAAAAGTACAGTTTATTATTAGTAACAATAATAATAATAATAATAATAATAATAATAATAATAATAATAATACAATTGAAGAAACCTCTCTTGTATGGAAGCAGGACAAATAAATGCAGATCATAACAGAGTGCGCGTGAACACTGTGGCTGTGAAACACGATTACAGGGGTACGACTCAAAATCCCATCGCACTGAAAACTACCAGATCCTGACAGTCCTGGAATTATCCATTAAAATGATTAAAGCCATAGAGAGCAGCAGGACGTGAACACTTAAAGAATACAAAGCAGCCAATAGAATAACCAACAGGCAGGTAGAGCTCAGTTGTGAGAAGCAGCCATATTAATGGGGTCTGATATCTGCTGGACACCACATTCATCTATGGTCTGTTGATGGTTGTCGTATTTGCTTTCTCAGGATAGCCTCACTATTAAGTTTACTGTGATGTCTTTGCACCCCACAGAACATTTCCCATGTATTAATTCAATGCACAACAAACATCACAAACGAACACATGGGTCAAACCCCAGTCTGGGTTTTCTTAGCATCTGCTTGCATGCATCAATACAAATGATTCCCCTTTATTCCAACACTTCCCCCTAAGTTGCATCCTTTTCCCATAATAACAATAAAAATGCATGGATATTTACCCAGGATGGATAAAGATTCTCCTCCAGCAGTCCTCAGCAGATCACTTCCTACAGGTAGCCAGTGAGTCACATGGGCTCAAAGCTCATTTCAAACTTCAGGTCCTCATTGTTCTTAAAGGGACAGAACACAATCCACCTGGCAACACGTATTTACTGAGGCTTTGCTTTGCATCTGCTTGGCTGAGAATGAAGACATGCCACTTGATTTAAAGGACTTCTTAGCTATATACTGTATAACACTACCTAATTCTAAACGCAGACATACAGTACCACTTTTTGACTGGTAGAATAGATAAGAAGACATGTCCCAGCTAATTCATACAGAATCACTTTCTGATACAGGAGATGTCCCAGCTAATTCACACAGAATCACTTTCTGATACAGGAGACATGTCCCAGCTAATTCACACAGAATCACTTTCTGATACAGGAGACATGTCCCAGCTAATTCACACAGAATCACTTTCTGATACCGGAGACATGTCCCAGCTAATTCACACAGAATCACTTTCTGATACAGAAGACATGTCCCAGCTAATTCACACAGAATCACTTTCTGATACAGGAGACATGTCCCAGCTAATTCACACAGAATCACTTTCTGATACAGGAGGCATGTCCCAGCTAATTCATATGATCATGTTAAAATAAACTGGTATTATATAGAGCTGTGATTCCAAAGATATCACCCTGTCACCCCCTCTCTTCCTACCCCCACTCCCCCTCTATCTGCCTTCTCTTCTGTGAACAGCCCAACATGCATGGGGTCTAATTTCCCAGGGGTCTCTCTGTCCTGTGTGAGGTCTATAAAACCAGACAGGAGAAACCTGTACACTCCAGAACCTGCATCATTTCAGATAGAATAAGTGTGAATTCCTATTTGTTTAACAGATAGCTTTTCAGCCCTTGACTTGAGCAAACAAGACTGCTAGAGGGGGTGGTCACTCATCAATTAGTAAAGCCACACAGCTAGCCAATGGACTGTTGAGCAAATCTGGTGTGCAGCCACAAAAAAGCAATTGATATGCTACAGCGATCCAAACCGACATGTCATTATAGTGGTAAAGGGGGCCAGTCTTCCCAAAGCTGCAGAGGCAATCAGTACTAATCAGGCTGTGGTCTTGCACCTGCAGTGAATGGAGACTAAACAGTGACATCCGTCCGCCTACACATGAAGGGTGCTGGGATACTGTAGTGCTGCCTGTCACAGACAGGGGGAGCTCTTCTGTATAGGTCCCAGGGCACTGCTCAATGACACTGATTATTAATGAACACACTATAGGGACATCACTGGTAAGGGTTTGGAATACCCCTGGCATATTCATGACAGAGAGCTAATAATAATAATAATAATACATTAGCATGATGATGATAATAATGTACTCAAGCTAATCAAGCTCAAGCAGAGTCAGACTGCATGCTGATGTGGATAATGTTGCTGTAATAACCAGCGAGATCAGCCTCCATCTCACTGGCTCTGTCGCTGTTACCACTGCACTGGTTAGTTAAATATTCCTTTGTGAGATGGCTTAACGGATATGGACAGCATCATTGTGAGTACATTGGAGTGCAAATACTTCATAGAAAGTCTTTAAAAGTAAGTAAAATGCTTTGGAAACATATCTGTAAGATCTAAAGAAATAGTGTAGCATTGGGGATCAGAATGAGCCTCTCAATTCCCTCAGTCCTGCTGCAGTGGAGACAGGGGCCCCCAGCAGCACCAGCCCTTAGAGACGCTTCTGCTGAGCCCCGGCCATGCAGCATGGGGATAGGTAACAGATACACCCCACCCCTCTTCTACTTCAATTAAGTTGAAGGCACACTAAACGCTTCAGGTTGTCTGCTTCCTGGGGTCCTGTTCCTTGCATGCAGCGCTCAGATGGAAGAAGCGGCTATAGATTTATTACCTAGACGCTCTGTACCTGGAGACCGGTCTTTAATAACTCTGCTCTGTGTCAGCATACTTTTATTTTTATCTGTTTTCTGCTCCACTTTCCAATCCCTGCGGGAGGCTTTTCTGTAAAAAAAAAAAAAAAAAAATCAACTGAGCAAGGAAGAGAAAGATTGTACAAGTAAAAGGCGCTTCTGTTTTGTTTTTAATGGAAATTAAGTACCAGTTCTGTATTTATAGACCCCAGCACAGTGTGAGAGTGCTGTGCTGTGCTGCTCTGTGCTCTGCTGTGCTCTGCTGTGCTGCTCTGTGCTGTGCTGCGCTGTGCTGTGCTGTGCTGTGCTGTGCTTTGTTCTGCTGTGCCGTGCTGAGCTGTGCTGCATATTGAAGGTACTGTTTGAACAAAGTATATTGGATCATGTTTTTGTTTTTCTTGTTCATCTCTCCCTATTAAGTTGGTTTTATATAATTGTCTTTTGCAGTCTCTTTTGCACTCATTATTGGTCATGCTTTATAATCATTGAGACACATTGTTTATTTGTCCACAAAGAGTATATTTACAAACAGAATTTATAGTAGGGACTTTTGTATGCTACACTGATACCTCTGCTGCCCTTGATTTGAGGAAAGCATTGTTCTCTTTCTATTATTCCACTGCTTCCTGCTGCATTTAAATTACAATCATCAAGTATGCAAATAAAGTCAGAAACAATGAGATTTAATAAATGAACAAAAAAGGCAAACAAGTACTAACTGGTGAGGCTCCGCACAGCTCTATTCTATATGCCAACACCTGACACAATAGCCCATACTAACTGTGAGGACTGTAGTGAGGGATTGCGTGACAGTGACATTCCATGTGCTGAGAACTGCTTCTGTTGGCCAAAACCATTGACTTATTCTTTTGTATTGGTCACACAAGAACAATATTATCCATCTGCTCTAATGTAAGCTAGTCCTCAATCATATTTAAATACTTTACAGTCTAATAAAACAGTTCCAAGCCATCCGTATTGACCCAGCACGCTCCTACACATTTCTTGGTTTCATCTTACAAATCCCATTCCATCTACCTGTTATCCATCACATCTGTGTGTTGTGGAATCACAATTTTAGACACGCTGTAAGCGTGAAGAATGCTGATTCAAACTCCATGCGCACACAGAGCACAACCCAGGGTCATTTTAAATGAACCCAAAGACGACAGCATAGATCTGATGTCGTATTTCTTCCATTCACGGGGGGCAGAATTTGGGCATTCAGAATGCAAAGGACTGGATGGTGCGAAGGACTTGACAGTGCAAAGGACTGGATAGTGCAAATGACTGGATAGTGCAAAGGACTGGATGGTGCAAAGGACTGGATGGTGCAAAGGGCTGGATGGTGCAAAGGACTGGATGGTGCAAAGGACTGGATGGTGCAAAGGACTGGATAGTGCAAAGGACTGGATGGTGCAAAGGACTAGATAGTGCAAAGGACTGGATGGTGCAAAGGACTGGATGGTGCAAAGGACTGGATGGTGCAAAGGACTGGATGGTGCAAAGGACTGGATAGTGCAAAGGACTGAGTGGTGTTTCTACTGATCAGCACTGTGAGTTGATAAGGCCCCTTTATGCTGTTTCCCAAAATAATGGCTAAAAAAGAAATACATTTGGTAAGATAATGAGCAGACTATTACCTAGCTGTATCCACTAGTAACACATGAAATGTTTTATGGATTGTACTGTAATTGCATATTATTGCCTAAACCCTAAGTATTGATTTATTCCCTGTTAATTAGGTTAGATTATTGGATTGGGGCATGCTTACAACCAATTTGATGTAAACATGATACAGTCTTGTGTTAGAAAACTTGAACATTGTACTGAATGAGCAGCTTGGTGACACTTTGTCCCGTACATTTTCTTTTTAGTTTAGTGATTCACAGCACAGCATGCATGGGGTTTTATATCTCACCAGTACAAACTTGAGATGAAAGCATTGTGTACTCTGGAGTTGTGCTAAGAGGCAGCAGAAGAGAATACGAGTGCTCCAGTAAGCTGCTTTAACACAGATCACAATCCCATTGCCCTGAAGGAATTGAGCTGAGACTGGGAGGAAGGGTAATGAGTGAAGCTCTGAATCGTAAAAGAAACTTTGGTACAAAGGAAACAGAAAAAAACGATTGGGTATAACTAAAGAATACAGAAGAAACAGCAGAAGAAGAACATCCACGCTGTCACAAATACGAGTCCTTTACCAAGAAAGCATCCTACCTGCTGGATCGCGGTCCTACCGAGACCCCGAGACCCGGAAGTCGTGGATCACATGCACTGTCAGTGTCTTTAACCAGGATTGTTATACAGCACTGTCAGTGTCATTAACCAGGATTGTTATACAGCACTGTCAGTGTCTTTAACCAGGATTGTTATACAGCACTGTCAGTGTCTTTAACCAGGATTGTTATACAGCACTGTCAGTGTCTTTAACCAGGATTGTTATACAGCACTGTCAGTGTCTTTAACCAGGATTGTTATACAGCACTGTCAGTGTCTTTAACCAGGATTGTTATACAGCACTGTCAGTGTCTTTAACCCGGATTGTTATACAGCACTGTCAGTGTCTTTAACCAGGATTATTATACAGCACTGTCAGTGTCTTTAACCAGGATTATTATACAGCACTGTCAGTGTCTTTAACCAGGATTATTATACAGCACTGTCAGTGTCTTTAACCAGGATTATTATACAGCACTGTCAGTGTCTTTAACCAGGATTATTAGACAGCACTGTCAGTGTCTTTAACCAGGATTATTATACAGCACTGTCAGTGTCTTTAACCAGGATTATTAGACAGCACTGTCAGTGTCTTTAACCAGGATTATTATACAGCACTGTCAGTGTCTTTATTTCCCATCTCAGTATGAATTTGTAATAAACGCTTAGCTTTTTTAAAAAAAGTTATACAATAAAAAAATGTAACCTATCATTATTAAATCATACAAAAAAAGTTATAAGCATATTTTACAACCCTATTGATTTTATACAGGCAGAATTGCATGACTTGCAACACAATGTGTCTTTTTCAGCTCTCCCATGTATAACTGAATTGTTTATCGGATGCAATACTAATGATTAACCTCAGCAGTGAATAAATACATTAAATACATACTAATGGACCAAACTGTTCCATGGAGTGATCGTTTTGTACAGAACACCCCCGCCCCCCCCCCCCCCCCCCCCCCCCCGCTGCATCAGGGATTGTCTGATTCCCATGCTGGGTTAAAAAAAAACTTCATAAGCACAAAGTAATGTGCACTGTCATTAATCTGTATAAAACTACAGGTGCAGTCTCTGCAGATTGATGTATAATAGAATAAAGCATTTGCCCTTGACCCTGTTCTTTAACTGTTGTATGATTTTAATGGATTTTTTTTTTTTGCTTTTGGGGTTCGCTTTGCTACATGCAATTGATGTATCAATCGATCAATACAGGAATGAACACATCCATGATCGTGTGGTTATGAACCAGCACAGCAGCTTGCTTTGACCAGCTTCCAGGCACTGTTCTGCTAACAGTGCCATGTCCTTGTCTTGATTGAACACATCCATGATCGTGTGGTTATGAACCATCACAGCAGCTTGCTTTGACCAGCTTCCAGGCACTGTTCTGCTAACAGTGCCATGTCCTTGTCTTGAATGAACACATCCATGATCGTGTGGTTATGAACCAGCACAGCAGCTTGCTTTGACCAGCTTCCAGGCACTGTTCTGCTAACAGTGCCATGTCCTTGTCTTGAATGAACACATCCATGATCGTGTGGTTATGAACCAGCACAGCAGCTTGCTTTGACCAGCTTCCAGGCACTGTTCTGCTAACAGTGCCATGTCCTTGTCTTGATTGCCATGGGAACTACTCAGAACAGTATTCCTCCGACAGCATGAATGTCGACATTATGCTCGTCTCCCAGAGCAGCAGCATGGCTCCCAAGTGTATACGTGGGCCTGAGCTCTCTGCTTCGTTTATTTGCTGTTTCTGATCTGAATTTAGATGAGCATTTGACAGATATAGAAGCATTAAAGAGAGGAGGGAAAAGCTCAGACTTCATGATATGTTAATGGGGCCTGGAGCAACATATCTTATAATAAACGATACTCTCTCTGTGACACTCCATGAAACAGGGGACCACAGGAGGAACACATCTCAAGGGGATATATATCTATATATATATTGCATTTACTTAAAGATGCTCAAGTGTCATTAGGCACACAGACACAGACATGGTCTTTCTGTATTTGAAATGTACATTCAACTATAAAACATTCATCCGTTTACTTTAATTGATTATTCTTGGATCATTTTGAGCCGTGTATAGAGTGTGTATGTAGTGTGTATAGAGTGTGTATAGAGTGTGTATAGAGTGTGTATTTAGTGCCCACAGTGTAGTTCTAAATATATAGAAATAAAGTATGTGCAGTCTCTATCTCTATTTGCACACAGTGGTTATCCATTACACACTGGTAATAAGTTATGTGTTATTACAGATTAAATGGACTGTTGCTTTCCATTAGTGATCTATGGCAGAGGAGGCAATGCAGCTAATATAACATGTCGATCAATACAGAGCCACAAACTCACTTACCACAAGGCATTGCAGAAACAGAGCCATCTTTATCACTGACCTCAGCTGCATTTCATTTTCTAAAAATACAGCCTTGAGGAGTCCTGTGTTCTTTTAAGAAGAAACATGGATGATTTCTGTTGCCTTTTCAGAACAATATAATCCAGTTTAAAAGGAGACAGGTACATGCTAGCAGTGTGTAAATGTGTTTGCTCACCATCTCCAAGCCCCTGTAAGTGCTTTGAGACCAATGAGGGGTGCGTTCCAGCAAAGCAGCAACCAGGACCACAGACAGATATTATATGCTGGCTTTTTACCATCCCCTTCCCTTACTGTGATGTTCTTTTCAGTCTTGCATGTCTCTCACAGGGAGATTCTCTTCCCTTCACGTTCGCCTTGTTCTTTAGGTTTCATGTCCACTTGCTTTGTCCACAGGAAGTTGACATCACACCTCGCCTTCAAACACCACTCTCCAAGAAAAAACACACACATTGGATAAACAACATATCAGAATGCATGTGTTAATGGAAAAACACACACATTGGATAAACAACATATCAGAATGCATGTGTTAATGGAAAAACACACACATTGGATTAACAACATAGCACAATGCATGTGCTGATGGAATCCAAATAACTGGCTCCATGCATTGCATGAGGCGAAACACGTTGCTTGTAGCTTTACAGTCTTCAAAGGCAATACAGTCACAAGAAGACTGTAATCTAATGAACTGCTCTAATAGTGTTCAGAACTTCATTACATGGCAGCATTATGCTGTGTTTTGCTTGACATGATTGCTAGATCTCGTCTGGTGGCACTGTTCTAAAAAATCAGTTAATTAGCTGTTCAGCTAGTAAGGGGATTTCTGATTGGTGGAGCAGATAAACCCTTATAATTCAAACTCCTTAGGGGGATATGTAGTTAGAACGTTTTACAACATACATTTTAACTTCTGATTAAAGTAGCTCCTATGTATTGAGCACGTTGTATAGCACAAAGACTTTAGATAGCAGCTTCCCACAACACTATCTCAGTGTTTACCAGTGTGTTAGTAAGAACCCTGTAGTTCCAAGTGCACACAATATCAAAACACAAAGGCAGTAACAATGGGACTTACAGAATTCTGCAACACAACATGAAGAATGACTGGACTTACTGCTGTACAGCGACTGGCAGAGTGTTTAAATGGACTGAAATCTCATCCTCAACATCACCTCAGCACTCAATAAAACAAACTCTGCTTTTGCCAGTAATACACTGGAGCTCCTTCCTAAGCCCAGCATCTGGGACTGAGCATACAGGCTCATTTTAACCTTTCATACACACCTGCAGCACTGAAACCACATTAAACATTTAATTGATTAGCCCTCTCATCAGAACCTGCAGTTTCTTCCATCCTCCACTCCATCCACATTCTCACATAGAATTCAACACGTTTTTAAATCAGCACTCAAAATGAACTCTTTCTGGGTTCCATTAATGTACACATTTAACATCCCAATGTAACCCTATTGAGCACTAATCAAATAAAGCAAACCCATCTCAATAGGAATAAATAGATAATAATGTTACTGGATGAACTGGGTGGAGTAATTCTGCTCATTTATACTGTAGAATATGGGAGTGAATGAAAAACAGGTACTGGAACAAAATAAGCTATTTACATAAATACACCACAACAATCTGTATTTCCATGCGAGGGGTTTTCACCGTGTCACAAGCTGTTTGAAAGATGATGAAGTTTGTATTTGAATCTCTAGGCAGACAGACCTGGTTAATAACAGTCACTGAGCTCCAGGCAGCACTGTGAGCATGCAGACATACTTCTGTATCCTAGGCACTCACAGCAACAATGCTAGACTTTTATTCTTGTGATAATGAATTTGGCATCAATTTCATTTGAATTAACTTGTGTCCTGTTTTCTACAGTTTATGTATTTCTTCATTATGAGGCATTCATGAAAACGGCATGAAAACTGTTGCACAATTGGCCATAAACCATTTGTATGCTATAAACCTGCTCCTTCTCGGTTTTGCAAGTGTGATACAAATGTGGAGTAATAAATGCACAGCTGAATGTACAGTAGGACTGGTGCTAAATGCATCAACATGACACTTGCTTTGCAAAATGGTGCTTGCTTTGAGAGGCTTCAGTGCTTGAAAAGTTCTCTCTGTATATCTGTGCAATACAGAATGAAAGATCTCCACATTCCCAGCACCTCCTCTGTTGTTTAAAGCTGACCTCACTGGGAACCTCTTTTTCCCTTTCCTATGCTTTCATGTGACTCACTCTGACAATACTGCATCATTACTCTCACAGTAATGGGGTTTGACTGTTGTATATCTCTACAGACACGTTTTTTTAGTTCATGATACTGAACGATTCACAATAAGGAATGCTATAAAACAGTCCATCGAACAGAGGAAAGCGCAGCGTGTCTGGAGTCGGGTTGTGATGGTTAGGGGGTAATGGGAGTGTAGGTACATGATCAATCAAGGAGTCGGGTTGTGATGGTTAGAGAGGGTAATGGGAGTGTAGGTACATGATCAATCAAGGAGTCGGGTTGTGATGGTTAGGGGGTAATGGGAGTGTAGATACTTGACCAATCCTTACAGCAATGAGGTGATGCAGAACAAGAAGCTGTATAATTGCAGCCAAAAGAAGTCGGGCTCTTGTGTGCAATGAAACTCCCTCACCTGCTCGAACCCATGTACAATACACTGAAAGAAAATGAGGACACAAAGTGGTAGTTTTTAATTTATTTATAGAATAGGTCTACATAAATCATCATAGAATAAATACATAATTACAGCTGTATTTTGTTTATAGATGAATAAGTTAAATAACAAAACACTGATTAAAGATGAATAGTCATACACATAGGAACCATGAGTATTTGACACCTTGTTCCCCCAGCACGAGAGAGAGGTGTGCACACACTGATAGGAATACTAGAAAGGACTGCAGAGCTGTGTTTAGTTAGCACTTCTCGGGTGGTAATATACTTCAATGCCAGACTGCACTACACTTCATCTGTTTCTTCATTTTCAAAACCACAGCAGCATTGTTAATGGGAATGGAAGGAATCTGCACTGCTTATACACAAGAGTTTAGAACATGTTGGGAATGAGAGAGAAAGAGGAGAGGAGAGTAATCAGGTCTGTACATTGAGATGCGGGAGCTTGTATAGGCCTACCCCTTTTTATTTTATTCTTCCATCTTATGAAGTAAAGCCCTGTTTTTCTGAAGACTGATGCTGTAGTCAGAAGCTGGCAGCGTCAGACTCAAACCACAGCCTGACTGCTGCCCAGTCTGAATCAGGTAACACCAGCTACAATCCTGACAGAGTCTATGAAAATGGAAATAGGTGTCAATAAGATGCTGTTCTGAGAGGTGTTGTCTGGACATGTTTTGGTGCTGCAGTGTTAGACGTGTCTCATCTGCCATATACATAACCTTAAAAGCCAGCCTAATCTTTGAGGGTTTGCAAATGCTTCTAATATAAAAACCTCAAAAGGTAAGGATTGTTTGCAATGAACGGTATGTTTGCACTGAGCTGTATATGCATGGCGTGCAGAAGATGGCATGGACTTTGCATTAGGAGATTTACATTGTGCATAACACAGTACCCTTTGCTTTTAAACACCCACCATCTCCCTCTTACACACACAAAGCATGCCATATATGAAGCAATCATAGCAGCTTTTAACACACAAAAAGGTTGGCAATGGGGTTCCATTGTATGCTAATAAAATACTGACTTGGATTTGAGTTTCCCTTTAAGATCCTTGACAACACAACTTAAAGATGTATTAAAGTGAATGTGATTTTAGCCATACTATTCATGTAGGTCATTCGATGCGTCAAAAGGAATTCCTTTGCTTTGTCAGTATTGGGTTCTGTTGTCTCCCCTCTGTTTTTTAGTTATTTACGGTACTCCTCAGTCTCTAGGTAGTGCTAATGCAGGCGTGGCCCCTCAAGGATACTAAATGAACAGTAAAGTCAGAAAGTCTTCATATCAAACAGGCTGTAATAAACGTTCATTTCAAAGTGATTGTCACAGCAGCAAAGAGTAATACACGCTTTCTGAAATGGATTCCTAGCTTACACAGGCCTGTCTGATAGAAAGTGTTCCTGGAAACTTTTACTCATGTTGGACCAGCGCTTGTAAATGTTTTAAACATAAAAAAATACATTTTGTTAGCTTCAATAGATACTGCTTTTGTTTTACAATAAATAAATAAATTTACAAATAAATACATTTATAAATAAATAAATAAATACATTCATTAATATATAAATATTTGTTTTGTATCTGGAGGTATTTGAGTTTGATTTGTGTCACCAAGTCCATGAGGGGTTGTGCATTCATGTATGTAGTTTTGTATGTTGTTACAGTTATAATATTGCACTTCATGATTAAAGGAAGCTGCTTTGAGGTTTGGAAATGCATGTATGTTTCAGGAAAACCGAGAGCTGCAAAGGGAGCTAACATTCCTGTCCTCAACCTTCTCTGAATCTGAACAAATCCAAAATAAAAATAAATAAACACCCAGAGAGACACAATGAGGCCACTACGTCTCTGGAGTACAGATGCCCCGTCTCTTTAGAAAACAAATCTGCCACTGAACAGGGATTTCTATAATGAGGCAACGTCACTTCTGTCATTGACTAACGGATGAGCTGCGCAAACACTGGAGAGATGACATCTGAATATCCTTTCAGGTGCTGTGGTCAAGGAGAACTGAATAATAAGACTCATGTCATCCAGTGCATTTGAACAGGGAATGCATGTACATATACTGGTGTTTTAAAAGAGGTGTAGGAGAGTGGGGAGGGGAGGTGGAGAGGGGAGGGGAGGGGGAAGGGAGGAGAGGGGGAGGGCGAGAGGGGAGGAGAGGGGGAGGGGGAGAGGGGAGGAGAGGGGAGGGGGGAGTGGGGAGGGGGAGAGGGGAGGAGAGGGGAGGAGAAGGGAGGTGAGGAGGGGGTGGGGGGTAGACAAGAGTGACTTCCAGCCCTAGCTCTGCTTCCAGCGTCTGAACCAGGTGGAGGACCAGGCAGTGTTCGGGTCTGAACTGAGGCCCGGTCAAGTGCTGATGTTTCCCCTGGTTCTCTACATTTCCTTTTCATGTAAAGACAATTAGATAACACTGACTGGCCTGCCTATCTGGGTTTATTAGTTCAGTTCACAACTAGTGACAACTGACAAAGAGGGGCCAGATTACATACAAGCCTTTTCTTTTCAAGTCTAGCTCACACTACTGCATGTCAATAATTGGTTTCACAGCATCAGCTTCATATACCCTACAGGGCTTTTTAACAACTGTGCTTACTTCTCCTAAGAATGTTCACAGCATTTAATACTCAGGTGGTATGCACTGAATATTCATATACAATGGATGAATACAGCATCAGATTGTTTAGTTCTGCAAATCATTTATATGAAAGCAGAATTTAATTGAACAAGCGCATGGGAAAGCCCTCACGGTACAGTGCCACATGTTACAGAGTGTCATTTTGTGTATTGGGATAATAACAGTACAATAAGTGTCTTAAAGCCGATAGTGTTCACAATACAGGCTCGCAGTCTCTTGGGTTACGATGCGCAGGTTCAGAATGTTCAGACACACTCGTCTTGCTTTCCTCAAAGCTAACTCTCTTTGACTTTAATTGTTGACTCTCCTTGACTAGGAATTGCACTTTCTAACAGAACAGGCAATACATTCAATCTTTACAACCCCAGTTCAATTCATTAGAGTCAATTATGAGATCATTACTTGACGTATGAGAGGGTGTGCTATGGGGTGTGCAGTTTAATGTGTGTGTTTTCTTTTTGTTTCAATTAGCATATTATGAATGTGCTTTTCAGAGCCTTCTCTCTCAGAACATGCATGTGACTCATTCAGAATAGACTGCTATCAAGTGTTTGAAATGAACTATATGTCGAATCGTGTCATGTATTATATTAAAGGTGTATTTATTGTGCCTGTGTAAGCGCATGCCCCATGGACACTCTCAGATGAGAAGCTCAATTTGTAACGCTTGTGTACGGCTTTCAGAAAGGACCTGGACCATGTCTGCGAGTCAATGTCAATTGATGTGCTTCTTCTGGTTGAACAGGCTGGTCACATTAACAATGTTTACACTAAAGATCTATTACAACTGTTTTTCCACACAGATTTGGTGTGACTTGCACAGAGCACAATGTACCTGTAGTCATTGTCTTTGTTTTTGTTTTTTGTTCAACATACTGTTCCAGTTAATAGTTGCAATAGATATTGTCTCATCTACGTGTACTGTAATATAACACAAGAAAACCGCTGTTATAATATGCCTCCAAGGCCTCCTGGATGTTTTATTACAGTTTTCCTGACCTTAACCCACAATTCAGTATCTCTGAGAGCTGGAGTATAATCAGCCTGTATCACTGCTGCATCTGCTTAGCCAAGACACTGAGCCTGAATCTTATGGAAAAGTTCTGGTATCCATGACAACCCAACCTGTGTGTTCTGTTTGTGAACGAGACAGGCAAGCATGATGAGAATGATAATAAATTATTGATAACCGATACAAAAGGTCTCTGAAAGTTAGATATCTTACACAGCTGCATTCGATTCTCATTGAAAGTCATTCCAATATGTATGTATGTATACTGTCCATGTCCATCCATTACAAGTATTCATATATTTTCTATACAAAACACTGGTTTATTAATATTAATTTAAACTATTTTTTTCTAACTGTAATAAAAATGTAAAACAAATACTGCAGCATATAAATGTATTTCACATATCCTATAACCCTCCCAATAAACACCAAATCCCCTGAGTCACGGGACAAGCCTTGAACAGCACTGTATATCTCTATAAGCCTCTATAGGCTTGCTTTCCTTTGTTCCCTCCTGACATACTGCCCATCTTCACGGCTGTGCAGCTCTGGCTGTCCCTTTGCATTCTCTGTTGATAACAATCACTCAGCTGCCAAGACAGAAACAGTCTACATCCGCAACGCATCTTAAGGAGGAAGGAAGGAATCAGAATCACACAGAGCCAAACTGCCCCAACACCACACCAAGCTTTCAGATGCTAGGAGACTGACAGCCAGAAAAGAGGGCAGGAAGCCAGAGGGTTCGGGACCCTGATTGGAGGAGAGATCTCTCTTGCATCTCAATGAGGCTCTCTCCGAAACACTTGCACCACGGAGGTTAATCTAGATGCCAATGTCTGCTGACAGCACGAGAGATTGCTCCGGGGTGACAGTCTGTCTCAAGTCTTAATACTACAGTCATCCATCCTGCCTTTAGGGAATGAAAAAAGGAAATTAAATGCTTCAAAGCAATTTTTCCTTTGTTTGAAGTCCTGAAAAACAGTTGTGCCCTTTCCCTCTATGGCAGAGTTCACCATTCTAAGGTAGTAAGCGTAGGCAACTTCCAGTACACTCCAAATCTTCCACAGCACTGGGCTGCGTGAAACTTGTTATAACTGCATCAGTGGCACAATACACGGATCCTTATGTAGGACGCTGTTTATTGCCTGGTGGTCTGATGTTCTTCAACGCAGTGGATATGCGGTGCACATTAGAAAAAGATTTATCTGTGCAGAGCAGCTTGACAAACAGGCACTAATACTATACAGACACAGAGCTCCTTGAGGAATGCTGGTGGACCTGAACTAGGCTGCAGTTCAGCTGCACTCCCTGCATATCCTGATATCAGATCACAGAGTGAGTATTGTGCATTGAGAAGCCTGGCTCGCAGCTCTATAGAGCTCACATAGCATTTCTTTAAGATGTAATGTTCTGGCTCTTTGCCTCTCAATTCCACCACTCTCCTGATGATTAACTGTTGACTTGTGGCTGCACCTGATTTTGCTTTATACAATATACCAACAGCCAGAGCTCCATTGTGAGAATGGGTAGCCTTCACTGAAAGCCCTGTTTGACCTTGAGCGATTAGCAAAGCAGCTCATCATATTTATAAGTCATCCCGAGCTCTGAAAACTCATTTCATAAGTCATTTCCGTGGGTTTTTGACAGGGGAAGTCATTAGAATCGCTGCGACCTCCTGAGATGCTGCACTGACAGACTCTTGCCACACTCTCTCTCCTTTGATTATGTTGCCCGTGCCCTGAGTGACAATTCTTTTATTTCTTTTCTTAGCTCCTGACCTAAAAGAGCAAGTCGAGTGCGCATGAAGATGCAGGATTTTTTATTTCTCTCACCATCAATCGAATACTCCTTATGGGTCATTGAACACTGATTAGCTGTGGGGTAAATGGAGTGGAAATGTTAGGTTTTACTGGCCTTTTCAGCGGTACACACACACACACACACACACACACACACACACTGTCATTTCAGGTTGGGATGGGGGGGGGGGGGGGGTCGTGCACGTCATACAGACTCATACCCACCTATCCACACACAACCATGGTACTGTACAACACAAGAATACAGAGTTTGGGCTTTTCACCATCACCATATACACGGGCAGTAGAAGTCAAACCCTGTGCCTTCGACACCAAGAAATACATCCTTACTGTTTGAGCTGTAAGAAATGTTTCACTAAGTTTGGCGAGCAGTTGGTCTCTTCTCCTGAACCTGGATCTCCACAGGAGATGCATGTCTTGAACTTGTCCATTTGTTCATGTCTGAAGTTTGTCTGTTTTTTCCAGACTGATTTGTTCATTGAGATATGAAGCGTAGCGGGCAGCAATTGTTTGCCAACCTTTTCCTCCTGCCAATTCCTCCCTCCTGGGATCATGGACAGCGATATCATTCCAGTGCTTTAGACCATATATATTAATTGTTTCTGAATTGCTGGGATCCTTTTATCAAGCAGAAGCTAATGTAGCCTTGGGGGTTTAATGTAGACTAGACTAAAAAATGAACTGGTTTGACCAGGCCTGCTCATGACCGTTTGATCTCTCTTCAGTGCCTTCAGTTGCTCATTCATGAAAGCGCAATAAAAATGCATTGTTGTATTACAATAAAACAGGATATAGGCTCTTAAACTGGCTCTTTATGTACAATTCCCATTGCACTGATCAAACACATTCTGAATTACTAAGCAATGGGCAAGTGAAATAAGTACGTACTGAAGGAATAGCTTCTGCATCCTGCTTGCGTCCAGACCGGAATTCCACAGCCTGCTGCACAATGTCTAGAAGCTTAATCAACACACCGCTCTACTGGGCACTTCAGTGAAGCTCTATGCGGGTTCAGCAGATCAAGGCAGCGATAAAAGCCATTGAGATGTTCATAAGTTAACAGTAAGGCCTCCAAGTCAATTGTGTTGTACAATTTACATGGATTTGCACTAGGTAGAAAAAAGTGTTTGGCTATCCTTTTATGCAGAGATTTGTCTTAAGAAGTTTTCATGGTGACCAAACAAGACACCCGTCACCACAAGATCTGCCCTGAATACAGCAACGACCTCAAACCAAACCAATGAGATCATTTTGGAGATGCAGACAGGACCTCAAAGTGAAACTGATGTGCTCATATTATGAGATGAAGTGACCAAAGTGTGAAGAAATGGGATCTCTAGGGAAATATTAGAAGATGCAAATGGCAAAAGACAAACTGGAAATCCAAGATGGACTGACCCTTGCTAAAGACATATTGTATCGATCTCAAGGGTTTTGTGAAGATGCATAAATGACTGATGAAGATATTCCAGCTCCAGCCAAAATAGATCTTCAGAATGATTAACTATTTTAACTTCTGTCTCTCTGCTCCTCCTCTATTCATGTTGTTTCATAAAGACAAAGGAAGTGACTGCAATATCCCATAATACACAGCACGAGAGAGTACCCTGACCTCTGTTGCTCGGTTACTGTACACTGCTTGCCTGGCTTGTCCTTTAGAGTTATGCACTTGAATTCTGAATAAACGAGTCTGACTCAGTCACAGATACCACAAACTCCATTGGAACAGTGTGGCCAATTTCTAACAGCAGCAACACAGCAAGATGCATAACATTTTGAATCGGGCTGGGGGCCCCAATCCATTCACTCTGGAGCCCTTTTGATGAGAAATGGCCCCTGCATTATACTGGATCCTGCTCTACATCAACCATGGCATATGGAATAAACAGCTCTGGATAAAGAAAATAAAGCATGACCAAGAAATCAGTAACCCTCCTGTCTTTTCATTCACATGTACAAACAAAGGGTGCCATTCAATCCAATAATATAAAGATAGAATTATATATTCACTACACAAGGCAATAGGCCCATACTTGGGTTTTAAACCTTTTCCACTAAAGATACTCAATACCATTTCACTACAAAAAATCAATAGGACATTTTGAGGAACAAGAAAAACATCTTTGTTCTCAAAAGTGGATAATGTGAAGGCATAGGTAGGCGTGGTTATTATTATCATGAGGCTCATTAGAAGACCCAGTTCTGACGCTATCCTGGGGCAGGAATCCTTTATTCTGGGTTAGTCACTCACTCTGGTTGCAAACTTTGCATTTAAGCCTATGAATCCAATAGTGCACCTGGTTTCATACTGGTTCCATAGATAAATACACTGTAGACCAGATGACCATTCAGTCCAAAATATTCTACAGGTGAATGCCAACATCACAAGGGTTTGGTTGTCAGCCTTTTCAAACGTGAACCCTCATTGTTATGTGGCTGTGTGATGTTTCCAGATGAAAGAGAGATTGCTACACCGTTGCTACACCGTTAGTGCTGTAATCTTTGAAATGGTGCTTCATGGCACAGTATATTACTATTTAGAACCATATTTACTTTATCCCACACCCTAGTATATTTGCTGTGCACAGTATAGTATTCCATTCAGTGTGCTCAATAGCATTCCTAGAATGTTCACTTTAATGGCTGCAAAAAGGTCCTGTGTTCTTCAAGGTCCTGTGTTGTACTCTGGGGTCAGTAGTTGCCCTTGCACTGCACCAGAACAACTAGGAGAAATCTCCACATGATTTAATTAGGTAACACTTGTGTTACTAAACTCACCCATGTTTCTAGAATTGCTATCCAGTTACCACTGCTTCACTTCTAAGAGTTGTTCAGCTTTGGGTGTGTCCATCTACATACAGTAAGTGTCTCTTCTAGGAAATGGTTTAGAAACAGAGCCTGGGATGATTGGTCTGCATTGGAACAGAACCTGCAATGTATGCCAACTCCCTCACTCATGTCATAAAGAGACACTTATTATAAGTATCCTATCATGTTCCTATGTTGACTCTGTGTGTGTGTGTGTGTGTGTGTGTGTGTGTGTGTGTGTCAGTGTGTCTGTGTGTGCGTGTGTGTCAGTGTGTGTCAGTGTGTGTGTGTGCGTCAGTGTGTCAGTGTGTGTGTGTGTCAGTGTGTGCGTCAGTGTGTGTCAGTGTGTGTGTGTCAGTGTGTGTCAGTGTGTGTCAGTGTGTGTGTGCGTCAGTGTGTCAGTGTGTGTGTGTGTCAGTGTGTGCGTCAGTGTGTGTCAGTGTGTGTGTGTGCGTCAGTGTGTGTGTGTGTCAGTGTGTGTCAGTGTGTGTGTGTGCGTCAGTGTGTGTGTCAGTGTGTGTCAGTGTGTGTGTGCGTCAGTGTGTCAGTGTGTGTGTGTCAGTGTGTGTCATTGTGTGTGTGTGTGTCAGTGTGTGTGTGTGTGTGCGTCAGTGTGTGTGTCAGTGTGTGTCAGTGTGTGTGTGTGCGTCAGTGTGTGTGTGTGCGTCAGTGTGTGTGTGTGTTTGTGTGTGTGTGTGTGTGTGTCAGTGTGTGTGTCAATGTGTGTGTGTGTGTGTGTCTCACTTTGTCTTGCTCTGTTCTCTTTATGACCATGTCTGACTTTCCTTTATACAACATTAAAGTCTGGTTACATCTTTTAAATGTAACCAAGTGCTCCAACAGAAGAACGTACATTCTCTGATGCGTACAAAAAAGTTGAAGGAGGTTCTTAAACATTTATAGAAATAACTCAATAACTCACCAGAACTGCACTCCAAGGAACTAAAGAAGCTAACTTGAAAAAGAAAACAAGTCCATATTCAGGAAATAAGTTAACATAATTCTGTGACGGAAATAGAGATTTACAGTATGTACATTCCATTATTAAATTAGGTTGTTTTATTGATTGGTGGCTCCCTCATTCCGAGGGCTCTTATTTTCTCAACTTCTTTTTAATTTTTTTTTTAATAGAAACCCCTCCCCCTCCCCCCCTCCCCCTCCACTCAGGATATCATCTTCTGCACCAAAAAAGTGATCCAGGCAGCAGGGCTTTCTGCAGGAAGTCCTGCCGCTGTGGTGCTTTCCCAACAGGAAGCTGCCGTTTCCGATTTGAGACACTCTCTTAGCAACCAATATGGCGGACATCCACACATGGAAAAGAATAATAAATAAATAAAATAAAAAGCTATAAAATAAAAACAGTGGGGAGTTAACTCTTCTGTTATATTGTCTAAATTCCAAATTGGACCAGTTGTTTTTTTTGTTTGTTTTCTTTTGATGGAGGTCATTTGCAAGGAAAAAGTCCTCTTCATACAGAGTAGAGTTCTGTACATTTCATGTGCAGGTAAACAAAAGCCCAAACTGCATTCCCCTTGGTGTAAAGAAAGGTTATCCAGTGTATTGAAAGGTGTAGCAGGCACTTAAGTCCATCCCCATCTCTTGGTGTTTGACTGTGGAGTAGTAGAGTAAGGTACATATTGTTGTTTGGTTATTCCTGGATCGTGGTTTGTTTTACGCAGGCAGGCAGGCAGGCAGGCAGGCAGGCAGGCCTCCTCTAGCCCAGGATGTCCAGGTACACTGGCGTGGCCTTGCCCAATGCGTACAGGATCTTCTGGATGTCCTTGATGTTTAGTCGCTGCTGCGGTTCCCTCTGCCAGCACCCCAACATCAAGTCGTAAGCCTCCTTTGGGCACACCCGAGGCCTCTCCAGCACCCGGCCTTGCGTGATGCACTCGATTACCTGAGAAAGAAAAAAAAAACACATGGCCGACTATCTGTCTGAACAACTGGTGGGCTGGAATTGTAGTCTGCCTCAAATCTGATGAACTCTTTTCTTTTCTAATTTGAAATGGATGTTTTCAGTGGCTTTTTCATATATATTTTCGTAATTATTTATTTGACATGCTTTGTTTTTTGAGGATTTTAACAATAATACATTTTTTCCCCCATTTCATGGCATATTGTTCTCCATTTGAAGCAAGCAAATTAAAAGACTACCCTTCAGATATTGAGTAGGTAATTTGAAGAGGCTTATAAAATAGTAAGACATGTGAAGCTCATAAACATGTAGGAAAGACCTATGAGTATTGCATTATTGAGAAGGAATGGTGCGAGGAATACATAACACATTTTCTTACAAATTGCCACATCTTGTCTAAAACTGGCTAAACTGCCTTGACCTGTCAGATGAAAACATTTAGCATGTCCCATGAAATAGATATTGGAAAGACAGATATTTACAGGGGGCAAAATATGTATTGTTAAAAAAAAAAAAATTGATATTTCTTTTTTGTATTGCAGGTCTCTTCTCTTCTACGGATTGTAAAACATAACCCAAACTGACGTCATCTAGTTATACACACTATAGTTAATGAACAATCCAGCATAACCAGTAGAAAACAAAACTACATAGCTAACTAACAATCTAAACCATTGAAAGGTATTACTCTCGTTATAATGCATACTCCCATATATATATATATGTACCTCTGTATATATTATACTTAGACCCGAAGAGTAGTTGTAGTTTTACAGCCCTGTACTAAAAAACTAAATATTAATTGGGCCTTGTACTGGGCTTCAAAATTTCTATGATCAAATATTGATGACAGCTATCAAAAACCAGCAGGTGTTTTATACAGCTAGGTTTGTATTCAAATTAATTTCATAAATATGTCTCAATTTGAGACAGGTCGAGGGCAGTTTTAATCAAACACAATCGACTGCGCTATAAAAGGTGAAGTTTGAAAGCATCAAGTCATGCTGCTTCAGTGTCAACACCACTGTATCAATCTTTCATTACAGCACATTCTGGCTGCAATTTTCCTTCCATCAGATACAAGACAACTGCAGTTTGGAGTCTGAGCATGTTTCTGCAGGATATCATTCAGAGCATCTACGCTCCAACCTGAAACTGGAAAACAAAAGGACTACTTGAACCTCCCACACTATAGCCTAGCTCAAGGCTACTCAAACCCACTGCCTTCCACACAACAGTCTTGCACTCTAACCTCTTATACTGCAGTCTAGTGCTCATAGCAATGAGCTACAGTACTCACATTCACTACCGGCTATCTCTAACCCCTTATACTGCAGGCTAGTGCTCATAGCAACGAGCTACAGTACTCTCATTCACTACCGGCTATCTCTAACCCCTTATACTGCAGTCTAGTGCTCATAGCAACGAGCTACAGTACTCACATTCACTACCGGCTATCTCTAACCCCTTATACTGCAGTCTAGTGCTCATAGCAACGAGCTACAGTACTCTCATTCACTACCGTCTACCATTGTCGTTGGGTGCTTTAACCACTGATCTACTCAAACCCACACTTCAGCACATTTCATGGACAGATTGGTACTTAGCTACTCTATCTCCAGCAAGTTGGAAGCAGGTGTATATCCTGTATATTCTGAGTGTTGTAAGTAAAGGAAGGCTGTGTGTTGTATCTCTGTTTCCTCGAGTGTTGTAAGTAAAGGAAGGCTGTGTGTTGTATCTCTGTTCCTCGAGTGTTGTAAGTAAAGGAAGGCTGTGTGTTGTATCTCTGTTCCTTGAGTGTTGTAATTAAAGGAAGGCTGTGTGTTGTATCTCTGTTTCCTCGAGTGTTGCAAGTAAAGGAAGGCTGTGTGTTGTATTTCTGTTACCTCGTTGTTAGCGAGTTGGAACCAGGGCTGCTTCCCGTAGGTGAAAATCTCCCAGAGGATGACTCCGAAACTCCACACGTCGCTCTCCGTGGTGAACTTGCGGTACATGATGCTCTCTGGGGGCATCCAGCGGATTGGCAGCATCGTGTGGCCCCCCACCTGAATATCAGGAAACAGTGAAAATGTGTTAATTTCACTCTTGGTTCACCTTAACGAAGTTGACATCAGGTAGTCTATGATCTGTGCTAATCGGGGTCTGTGACACTCATCATAAACATTTCTTTAAGAAAGAAACAAAACAAAACAGGTGCACATTTTGCCCTGAAATTAAAGAACATGATTTATAATATTTAGAGCTAAATCATAATTTAGATACTCTACATGCCAATGCACTCCTCAAGGAGCCTAACAAGTGACTGCAGAGCTCATCTTTATGGGCATCCTGGTCTTACTGCAGCAGTTATAATTAGTAACGGGTACACAAGTTCAAATGACTTATTCAAGTTCAAATAAGTTAAGAAATTGAAATGGGGGTACGAGAAGAAGAAGCAGCAGCTCAGATATCTGCTCTTGAAAAGGTTTAGAGAGCTGGAGGAGGCCCCTGGGGGCCTCCCAGTCTGAATGTGGAAATCAATGTAGAGGAAGAATGCAGGGCATGGGGAACAGTTCTCAAAATCACATGCCAGCTTTACACTGAGCATGTCCTGAAATCCAGTCCCTTGCTTAGCCTTGCACGGCCAGATATTAATCGATTAAACAGCAGCGCATTAATCATCCTAATGCTCAGCCTTCACTAGGCTGGATTGTTTAGAAATCTATTTCCTATTCATGTCAATTGTATTGTGTTTATCATATCTGCTCTGGGATGAACAGGACTGACATTTCAATAGGACCGTGGATATTGCTGCCTTCAACCCTAAGTGGCAGCTCTGTATTAACGACAGAGCTCATTAACTCTGTGCACACTGCAGGTCAAGGTATTGATTGAGCTTCTGATTTCACTAAAGCATATATTAGCCTACACATTTATTGCTGCCATGATAGTGCCACACGTAACAATGGCATCCCTTTCTCACAGTGTTTACAGACTTGATCTTCGATTTTCTAATTCTACTCCCATAGATGATGATATGCATTATAAATTTGGTTTAATGTATTCATGTATCTGGACTGCCTGTCTCTTGACTCCTGCCGAGGAGTTGTGCGATACAGCATCAAACTCATCTCAAGTATTGTTGTTTTTTAATCTGCTGCTGGGTGCACACATCCTTTTCAGTTCGTGGTGCAGACTTTGCTTTGAGATGTTTTAACTGTACATGCCCATATCCTCTATATCCCCTTGGATCCCCAGCCAAGGTGTGTATGGCACTAAATGCTCTGGGAGCAGCCTTAGGTCATTGAATCGTGTGCTGAAAGAGGCTGTAGGAAGATCCGTGACTCCAGTGGTATCTAGGGGTCTGACTCAAGCACTGGGTTGCTGTTTTGTTACCATGTCTGGGTTAGGAACATGCTAAGTTTCTTTTAAAGCAGTATACATTGGCATTTGCTATTCAATTCTAACCCTTTGTCAAACAAAGCGTTTAAGGTTAGGGTTTGTGTCAGTTTGACTAGGGTTTCATTGATTACCATGAGGGGTGAAAACATTGACATATTTAGATTTTCCAGGTGTTTAGAGAATTTAGAAGATTAGGGTAAGGAGATATGTAAGCAGGAGATATTCCAGGAGCTGCCTGTACCTTTGTTCCAGGTATTTTGCTAAAAGGGAAAATATGCCAGGAGCATCATGAGGATAGAGGGATGTGTTTCTGCACAGAAGCGCTGTAGCTGTGCTCAGTTTTTGGTAGGTTTTGGGTAGGATTATCCTTTAACTGAGTTTCATGTCTCTTACAACTATGCCAGTCCCTTCTATTTCTGTTTAGCTATCGTTTCACAGTGATGTGTGCATGGAATATCTAAGGATGCTGTAAAGACATTTTTTTCTAATTAGGCTGAAATGAAAGAATGTGTACAACAGCAGCATTAGTTTAATAAACACAGGAAGCTCACTAATGGACTGTCTTAACCAACATGTTTTATATGATAATCCGGTTGATGTTTTCCACTGAGTGTGGTCACTGAGTCTGTATTTAGTTAACGTTTGTCTTTCCTTAGTGTTTTGAACTATGGTTAGGTAATCGGCCAATGGAATTTCTCTATTTAGGGCCTGATAACATTCTAGTTTGTTTTGGGATATAATATAATTGTTTCCAATTTTCAGTGTATTTATATTTTAGAGATTTGTCAATTTGTTTTTTTTTGTATTCTGCACGATGTCATTGTTCTCGTTGCAGTGTGTTAGTTTCAGTGCTAGCTGCCCCCAATGGTCTGACTCTGGGGAGAACTGGTTGCTTAGCAGGGCTTTTTGGTGGTAGCTCTGTGTGTCGACCTGGTTCAGAAGGGCCTCCCCTCCCCTCCAAAATATGAGAGAGAAATCGAAGACCCATCTATCAGACATATTCCAGGAGGCAAGATGTGTGAGAGAGGACCGATCTATCAGACTCCATTTAGACACATTCTAGGAGGCAGGATGTGTGAGAGAGGACCGATCTATCAGACTCCATTTAGACACATTCTAGGAGGCAGGATGTCCCCGGCCAGGATTGAAAGGTCTCCTTGCAAAACTAATGTTGTGTGAGAATCCATCACTGAGCCCGTCACGCTCCCAGGAGCACATATTTTGATAGATCTTCTCCCCATTATGGCCAAAAATACTAATAAAACAGGAAAGTTGTAGACTGCGGTGCGCACTGCTGTTCTGATCACAGTATTAAATATTAATAACATGAGTGTGACTTCTCATATAGTAAATAACATCAAGCCTCTCTTTAGTTCAGACACACACATAAGCAGATGCATGTATATGAAGCATGTATGTGACTGGTTTGTTAAACACATGTATTGCTGTTATCAAGGGGATTCGGTTCAGCCCCTTCACATGCACTGTTAATGAGCTGAGATTTTTCTCAGCCAGAATCACTCCAGATCCGTGAGTAAAAAAACTAAAACCTGCAGCTGAATTCATAGATCACTGCAATCTGATGGCATGTTACCCTTCTAGCCTGCCACAGCAGAGTTAGGAACCTGCAGTCTAACTATAACTGTTCCAATTGGCCCAGCAAATTGCACATGTTGGTAGTTTATCTGTTATTGGTCACAACCTGATGATCTGTTGATGATACGGGACCTGCAGTAACTGTCTACATTACACTTTACATCATGCTTCTCACTAATGGTTATTTGTCTCTGCTCTGGTGTCTGCCTGCTGCTCCACAGTAAATCCCTTGGGTCCTGCAAGGAATCTGCTGATTGGAACAGTAGTACTTTGTTGGTTTTCACTTCCCTGCTACAAGGCAGACTGTTCCAATACCTGCTCTGTTCAGTTCAGTGCTGGGTGCTCCTCTGCATCCCAATCTACAGCAGCAGTGCTTTGTAAATGAATGTGTTTCACATTGGGAGCAGGGAATTGCTCTGTATAGAAGCCCCTGCTGTGCGTTCTGATAGTGGCATGGCAACCGCACACTGTTTCTCAGAGAGATTGAATTTAAATACAGCCCCCCCCCAGGAACAGCGGCTCCGCTGTGCTCTGTTACTCCCCCCGCAACGGGGCCCATTTGCCTCCCCCTGAACAAGCAAGGGATTGCAGCGCTGTGCATTTCCACTGCTACCGCTTACATGCTTCTACACACTTCAATATTATTGGATGCAGTAAAAAAAATATTGAATCTTGATTTGTAAATATGCTTATAAACGCAGAGAGTGTGGGAGGCTATCAAGGTACATAAATGAGCAACGCTTTGTACATTTCTGCATTAATATACAACTAACTGTTAAGGTTACATAAATATAAATGAAAGATTAAAAAGATGAGTTCACATAAAAGTATACTATGTTAATACAAATCCTGTAGCTAGCATACACACACACACACACACACATATATATATATATATATATATATATATATATATATATATATATATATATATATATATACAGCTCTGGAAAAAATTAAGAGACCACTGCAAAATTATCAGTTTCTCTGGTTTTACTATTTATAGGTATGTGTTTGGGTAAAATGAACATTTTTGTTTTATTCTATAAACTACTGACAACATTTCTCCCAAATTCCAAATAAAAATATTGTCATTTAGAGCATTTATTTGCAGAAAATGACAACTGGTCAAAATAACAAAAAAGATGCAGTGTTGTCAGACCTTGAATAATGCAAAGAAAATAAGTTCATATTCATTTTTAAACAACACAATACTAATGTTTTAACTTAGGAAGAGTTCAGAAATCAATATTTGGTGGAATAACCCTGATTTTCAAGCACAGCTTTCATGCGTCTTGGCATGCTCTCCACCAGTTGATCACATTGATGTTGGGTGACTTTATGCCACTCCTGGCGCAAAAATTCAAGCAGCAGAAGGAAGCAAGTTTTCTTCCAGGACAACCTTGTACTTGGCTTGATTCATGCGTCCTTCACAAAGACAAATTTGCCCGATTCCAGACTTGCTGAAGCACCCCCAGATGAGTCAAATTTTCAGCTTTGCCCAACACCTGGTCGTCTAATGGTTAGACGGAGACCTGGAGAGGCCTACAAGCCACTGTGTCTCGCACCCACTGTGAAATGTGGTGGAGGATCGGTGATGATCTGGGGGTGCTTCAGCAAGGCTGGAATCAGGCAGCTTTGGCATGAATCAAGCCAAGTACAAGGTTGTCCTGGAAGAAAACTTGCTTCCTTCTGCTCTGACAATGTTCCCCAACTCTGAGGATTGGTTTTTCCAGCAGGACAATGCTCCATGCCACACAGCCAGGTCAATCAAGGTGTGGATGGAGGACCACCAGATCAAGACCCTGTCATGGCCAGCCCAATCTCCAGACCTGAACCCCATTGAAAACCTCTGGAATGTGATCAAGAGGAAGATGGATGGTCACAAGCCATCAAACAAAGCCGAGCTGCTTGAATTTTTGCGCCAGGAGTGGCATAAAGTCACCCAACATCAATGTGAACAACTGGTGGAGAGCATGCCAAGACGCATGAAAGCTGTGCTTGAAAATCAGGGTTATTCCACCAAATATTGATTTCTGAACTCTTCCTAAGTTAAAACATTAGTATTGTGTTGTTTAAAAATGAATATGAACTTATTTTCTTTGCATTATTCAAGGTCTGACAACACTGCATCTTTTTTGTTATTTTGACCAGTTGTCATTTTCTGCAAATAAATGCTCTAAATGACAATATTTTTATTTGGAATTTGGGAGAAATGTTGTCAGTAGTTTATAGAATAAAACAAAAATGTTCATTTTACCCAAACACATACCTGTAAATAGTAAAACCAGAGAAACTGATAATTTTGCAGTGGTCTCTTAATTTTTTCCAGAGCTGTATATGAGATAATCTACGAATCTACCTGTATGTCTGCATACAAACACCTATCATTGTACTCAAGCCCATCTATTTGCAAGCACCCCTAACTCATCTCCATCTCACAGCTGCCTCCAGGGAGTGATGTATTCCTCATCGCTTCATATTAAACACACTGGAATTGTGTTGATGTTATCCCCACGCTCCATGTCATTATTCACCTGGGAGCCACTCCAGAAGCAATCTCAGAGAACAGCTTGGTTTTGTCTGCTGGACCCCATGCAGGAATAGTGTGGATATAAAAAGTCAAGGGGTCAATCTGTGTCCATTATACAGTATCTGTCATTCTATATAGCTGGACATCATTATTGGAGAGGCACATTATCTTATAAATGAAAAAAAGAGGTTGGGTTTAAACAAATGTAAAAAAAAAAAAAAAAAGGAATGACTCTAAATGATTTTTCCCTGGTACATTCCACCCACTTCCTTCGCTGGGTAAATTAGCGCTAGCATCCTGCTAATTAGCTGAAGCACACTCGTAAACAATTTAAATGGGCTAAACAGCGAGGCAAATGTCATCACTATCACCTTGGGCAGAGTGGCAAAACAATTACAATTAGCAGACACTGAAAAAATATCATAAAATAACAGACTAATTATGAACGTAATTCCATTTGATGTCATGGCTTCATCAGAGGCAGCCCTGTTAAGACAAATTAAAGACCTTTTGGTTGGAAAATGAAGAGGATCACAGAGATGTGTTTTCCAGCCGGTTAGAGTAATGCTTAGATCAGTCTGTGTGGAGATCACAAAGCCGACTTGATGAGACTCATTCAGAGCTCTCAGAGGGGACAGGCCATGCTGTTTACTGGACTGCTGGGCTGCAGCAACAAGGTATTTCCCAGATGTGGCTGCAGCTGTCAATGTACACCTACTTTAAATCACGGAGGTTAATGCACATGGCTTTGGCCATATCACCTGTTACCACATGACTGTCACAAACCTATTAAGAATAAACTGCTGATACTGTAGGTGTAACAGTGGATCTAAACAAGCAGACCTCCCATCTAACTCAATCCCAGCATGGTGTGTGGGCCCTGGGACTGCTCCTCTACCACTAAGGGCATACAAATAACAGCAGCTGCAAGGCTTTCACACTTAAAACGAAACACGATCCAACTAGGTAGTCTATAAAGCAGTGCTGCTCTGCATGCGTCACCATGACAAGACCAACGTCAAATCCCTGGCAGGCAGGAGTGACATGAAGATGGATCTTACAATAATCCCAGCTCCTGATCCCAATGCACACCTCTCCTGGTGCACAGAGTTGAACACACGTCAATATCGGCAGTCAGCACCGTGAGTACTGGGCAGCTTCTCCCATCAATTTAAAAAAGCGCTCAAAGGCAACCATCTTGTGGACTAATTTTAATAAATATGTAAATGGATTATAAATGCATCTAAATAGGTGTGTTGCAAGTCTTTGCAGAGCTAAAAGAAAAAACCATAAACACAGCAAACTAATGATTCCCTTAATAAAATACTTTTTATCACCACTCATGATGCTCACAGTCTTTTTGTTGAAGAGAAGTCAGATACTTACATGGGTTTCTCACTGCAAGCAGGTGAACATAGTCCTACCTGAAGGGCTTGGATTGTGCTGATAGAAGTGAATGCTGACGGGATGGAATCAGCCAGGTAAGAGTGTGAACATAGTCCTACCTGAAGGGCTTTGATTATGCTGATAGAAGTGAATGTTGGTGGGATGGAATCAGCCAGGTAAGCTGAATTGTATTTTATTACCCCTATGGAATGTGTAGGGTAGGTGTGCTTCCTGTACAAGGTGCAGATAGTTCATATCTCGGTACACTGCAGTAAATAAAAGCCTCACCCTGTAGTAGTCGGTGCTGTAGATGTCCCGGGACATGCCGAAGTCCCCAATCTTCACCAGCAGGTTGTTGCCCACCAGGCAGTTTCTGGTGGCCAAGTCACGGTGGACAAAGTGCTGGGAGGCCAGGTACACCATTCCTGAGGAGATCTGCATGGCGACGTGCAGCATCTGAGACAAGCCCAGCTCCCCCTGAGCCTGGTGAGCCTGCCCATCCACCAGGATCATTGCGTCAGGCCCGTGGGCTCTGGGGACACAATAATACACAGCATCATGCTGTTAGGTGTGGAGGAGCTGGAGACAAAGTCAGCACATCCCCTGGGCCCAGCCAAACCAAAATAAACACAAGTTCTCCATATTATATTGTTTTCATCTTTTTAGTGTATGTAAACCCTTTAGAGCACGTACAGTCAAGGCTCCTAATTGCGTATTTCCATGTATACCGGTAATAGGTGCTGTGTCAGAACAAATGAAGTAAATAATAACTTTGGAAAGTATGAAAATCGAATGGAATGGAAGAATCCACCTTTCATAAACATAATGTGGTATATAAACATGATTGTTTATGATCGAGTGCTTTGCATGCAGTTCTCTCTAGTTTAATAGTATCTCATACAAACACTGCTCGGAAAACCGTGCATTCCTGCAATGCAACCCCATCACTACAGCCACTAAACTTATAACGTTTTAATAGAATAAATTCATGAACATTTCATTACAACACAACTTCGGCAGTCTGTTATTTTATAGACCTCCTACATTGTCAAATTCTGGAAAAATTTCATTTGACGCCAGTAAAAGCAACATATAAACTGATACTGATAGGAACAGATACTAAGGCTATTAAGAGCCTGTCAGTGTGGGATTCTCTTTATCTCTTTGTGCTCCAGTATCTCATCCTCCACAGCTCTCCGAGAATGGAAATTTGAGGCTATACCCAGAGCTGCTTTCGTTTTCCCATTGTCGTCATGCCTTCTCAGCCATTGGCCCCTGTCTTTGGAATACATCTCATGAAACGGTAACTTTCTAATTGAACTTTGAATGGGTTGCTTTTCTTTGACTGCTATGAGATTGTGCTTTTTAAGTAATATAATGTATTACAGTCGGTTCTAAATCAATTAAAAGGAGTTAAAAAGGAAGATAAAGGTAAAAACATAATAATGAACAGTAACACTTTAAATTATTATTTATTTCTTAGCAGACACCCTTATCCAGGGCGACTTACAAGATACATTATTTTTACATACAAGTACCCATTTATACAGTTGGGTTTTACTGGAGCAATCTAGGTAAAGTACCTTGCTCAAGGGTACAGCAGCAGTGTCCCCTACCTGGGATTGAACCCACGACCCTCCAGTCAAGAGTCCAGAGCCCTAACCACTACTCCACACTGCTGCTCTTACTGGTATGACACATCTCTTTTGATAAGTCATTCTAAGGGGAAAGTCGGTGGCACATTGCGACATTATCTCTGGTTAGAGTCAAGGACTTGGTTCCTGGATTCATGGAGTTTGAGTATAAGAGCAACACGTAATGCAATCTCCATATGCAACGCACAGTATGCTGATAATAAAAAGGGCTGTTTCCTGCAGAAACCCAGAGCTTCAGATGGTCTGGAGTGAGCTCAAACAACTCTGGCTAACAGTGCTGCGTTTTTGACACTGCTGAGAACTTGGATGTGCTTTCATCAGACAGCTGTTTATGTAGGCTTCTGAAGACTGGCGTGTGGGACACTTCACTGGGTTTATGTGATGTGTGTTCGGCGTGTAAATCACAGATTTCTTTTTTAAATCAAGCAGTTTTAACTGCCAAGTTCTCAAGTACTGTACATGACTTCTGTGAGTTTTAATTTGTGAGTTTTATTTCAGATTTAAGAATGGATTTCTGCAGGTTACTATACTTTCAAATTTCTATTTATGAAAGTCACTGTAAATAATTATATTTCAGTTATAGTTTGAATATATTACATTGAACCCTTAATTAACTATAACCACTGGAGATTATCTCAGCCGCATGCCTTTCAGTGTCTTATTGCTTACAAACAGTGAGAGGCATTAGAGACTCACTGCTGCATAATGGCATGCCCTTGGTAATGAAACGTTAGCATATCTGAGGCCCTGACAGCGCAATGCATTGGCTGCTGCGCAGTACCTGAGGAACTTGTTGAGGTCTCCGTGCTTCATGTACTCGAACACCATGATGAGGGGGTCCCCATCCACACACACCCCATAGAACTTCACTATGTGTTCATGCTGCAGGTTGGTCAGGAGCTCGGCTTCCCGCTGGAAATCCTTCCGCGCAGAGATCGTCGGGTCCTTCAGGGTCTGGAACAGAGAGACACAGACACAGTGATCACGCTGTCTCTGGCTTCTGATTCAGTGCCATGTAATGCACGCAATCCAGCTCTACTGTATAATGAACACATCACTGTAAGAGACTGGGGATCAGAGGACCATGAAGGAGGCACCAGGGCTCCTGTCAGGGCACTCAGAGCTCTACTGCATAATGAACACATCACTGTAAGAGACTGGGGATCAGAGGACCATGGAGAATGCACCAGGGCTCCTGTCAGGGCAATCTGAGCTCTACTGCATAATGAACACATCACTGTAAGAGACTGGGGATCAGAGGACCATGGAGAATGCACCAGGGCTCCTGTCAGGGCAATCTGAGCTCTACTGTATAATGAACACATCACTGTAAGAGACTGGGGATCAGAGGACCATGGAGAATGCACCAGGGCTCCTGTCAGGGCAATCTGAGCTCTACTGTATAAAGAACACGTCACTGTAGGAGACTGGGGATCAGAGGACCATGGAGAATGCACCAGGGCTCCTGTCAGGGCAATCTGAGCTCTACTGTATAAAGAACACGTCACTGTAGGAGACTGGGTATCAGAGGACCATGGAGAATGCACCAGGGCTCCTGTCAGGGCAATCTGAACTCTACTGTATAATGAACACATCACTGTAAGAGACTGGGGATCAGAGGACCATGGAGAATGCACCAGGGCTCCTGTCAGGGCAATCTGAGCTCTACTGTATAATGAACACGTCACTGTAAGAGACTGGGGATCAGAGGACCATGAAGGATGCACCAGGGCTCCTGTCAGGGCAATCGGAGCTCAAGTGTGCCTTTAACTGCACCCTCTACAGCAGTACATGTACAAGTACAGTCCCTCCCAATGATGCACCACAGCTTCACTTTTCAAACATGCCAACTTCAAGACACCTGGAATGTGTGCTGTACAAAATAATACTTGAATGTGTTTGTTTTTGCTTTCCTGACATTATAGTGTTGCCAATGACCATCTTCGTTTTAATCAAGTGGGTTTAAAAAACACCTTGACCGTTTCATGGTAAGGAAGCTGTTTAAAATCATACAAATGCAATCTTCTTGTTTTGTAATAGCCAGCCAGTGTGGATAGCCAGCCAGACAGACTGACAGAGAGAAGAGACCTTTCAAGAGCATCTCCTTGTGGAGAGGTGAAGCTGTGTTTTCAAAGCAGAGCTGCATTGCTTGACAGGGAAGCAGCAGCTAATGCAGTGTGCCCTGTGCAGCACTCTAAGAAACCATTACTTTCTAATTGAGTTTTAGCAACACATGGTATGATTTTATTTGAATTAAGGAACTCCCAGCGGACTCTCTATCCCGAGTCTGGGAATATTTAGATGGATGACGGCTGTGCTGCACAGATGGCAAGTCATCCATCCCTATTTGGGACAAGCTGCCCTCAGAGCCTGCCATAGTACCAGAGGCCTGTCACCTTCATACACCTCTGTATAACAGGCACATGTACATCCTCTATGAAAATGTATTGTATATACACATCATATATGCATACGCTTATGAGAGGATATTACTCTCTCTCTCTCTATCGACCCTTGTATTCCACAAGTAAAAGATCATCAAAGGCCTTTCTTGAGGCTGCAGCGACTCCCTAACGACACTCCAGTAGATAACAGGACAGGTTTCCTCAAAGGAGTTTAAATATTTCATACCAGCTTTCTTCGAGTTTAAACAGAATAGCTAATGGACACTGCTGGGATGCCATATAAGTGCACTTAATCCCATCCACAGCTCCCTTTGTAACTGCAGCCCTATCATGAATTGACTAATTCATGATTCAATCAATCCTTTGATTACTATGCACTACAGCACTACTGAAACGTTTATTTGAAAAGTTCTTCTTGGTAAACTTGCAGTTTTCCCATGCTTTTCCCATGGTTATACTGCATTTATCATAGTTTACTGTGGTTTACCTGTTTATTAAAATGCTTTCCCATACATCTCTGTGCTTTTCAATGCTTCCCTATGCTTTACCATACCTCTCTGTGTCTTACAATGCTTCCCTATGCTTTATCAAACCTCTCTGTGCTTTACAATGCTTCCCTATGCTTTACCATACCTCTCTGTGCTTTTCAATGCTTCCCTATGCTCTACCATACCTCTCTGTGCTTTACAATGCCTCCCTGTGCTTTACCATGCTGTATTATGTACTCAGAAAGAGACTGGGAGCTGATGGTTAGTGGGTGATGCCTGTGCCTTACTATATATTAACAACACATTTAATCTCAAGCACCGCACTGAGCTATATATATATATATATATATATATATATATATATATATATATATATATATATATATATATATATATAGAGCAGTGTTAGAAACAGATCCTAGCAACAACCTTTGGAATTCTTTTAATGTGATTCTCAGAAATAATTACACAAAGTGAGCTGTAATGTGTTCCAGCAGCATTGTGTACCGATTAGTATCAAAATATTGTTTTAACAAAGTGGATTTCAACCCATGGATGTCAGAAATGTGACGTCATAATCTTAATGACGAAGGGCTCCTTACACAATGAACCACAATCCAATGGGGTTCTTCCACTGCAATCCCAACACCCTAAACTGAGGGGATCAGACACATACACCACCGCCACCTGCTGGACATGCAGCATTAGCACATGCTGTAGAGTTCTGGAGGACACTCAATAACATCAGGTTAGTGTAACAATTGAACCCATCACTTGTGATTGTAAATCAGCAAGATGCATTAGTGTCTTTAAAAAATCAAAGTTTAAACAACATGTACTGTGAGTTTGATCATGCTCAGTCCTCCAGAGGTGTCTCCACTGTGAAGTACTGCAAGAGACGGGACAATTCTCCATTAAAACATAGAACATTAAGTCACAATGACAATCTTGCTCCGCTAAATTGCACTGCTTGTGCAAAGGAATGATAATCATGCAGGTTTGTTAAAAAAAAACAAGAAAACAACAAAATAATTGAACCCCATAATTGTTCTCTATGTATAGTTCTTCCCACTGTGCAAATATATATATATATATATATATATATATATATATATATATATATATATATATATTTCTGTGAAATCCAAAAATACAGAATCAGAAAAACAGTTCAATGTAATCAGATTTCATGGTTACAGTTCTGAAAAATAAAATAAACACATAAATATTTCTGGCCTCAGTTGCTTTGTTGACACCATGCATGCACTGGTTTTCGGTGCTACTGCTGGAAAGTTACCTTAACTGGGGCAACAAACCCTAAATAATTAAGCAGGAATATGTTAGTTTATAGCAGATCCCGGGTGTGCTGGCGAAAGTGAACACGGAGCAGCTCACAGAAATGAAAGAATAGTACCTGTGGAAAGTGGGGTCCCATCTCAATTAATGGCTGATAGTAGGCGGATCCAGGAACCTGAAAGAGCGGGTAATGGTGGGTATTATCTGGTGGCAGTTTGCTTTGGCAGGCAGGTCACGACCCGCACATCTCTATAAGGAATCTCCTGTGTGATTCTCCATAAGGAATATCCTGTGTGATTCTCTATAAGGAATCTCCTGTGCAAATCTCTATAAGGAATCTCCTGTGTGAGTCTCTATAAGGAATCTCCTGTGCGAGTCTCTATAAGGAATCTCCTTCGTGATTCTCTATAGGAATCTCCTGTGTGATTCTCTATAAGGAATCTCCTGTGTGATTCTCTATAAGGAATCTCCTGTGCAAGTCTCTATAAGGAATCTCCTGTGTGAGTCTCTATAAGAAATCTCCTTCGTGATTCTCTATAAGGAATCTCCTGTGTGATTCGCTGTAAGGAATCTCCTGTGTGATTCTCTATAAGGAACCTCCTGTGCAAGTCTCTATAAGGAATCTCCTGTGTGAGTCTCTATAAGAAATCTCCTTCGTGATTCTCTATAAGGAATCTCCTGTGTGATTCGCTGTAAGGAATCTCCTGTGTGAGTCTCTATAAGGAATCTCCTGTATGAGTCTCTATAAGGAATCTCCTTTGTTATTCTCTATAGGAATCTCCTGTGTGATTCTCTAGAAGGCATCTCCTGTGTGATTCTCCAAACCGAAGCAAGGCCTTAGGCAGGGACTCCATCCTGCTCTTGTAAACCCAGCTTTGAAAAGCGTACGACAAGACTGAGCTGCACTGCTGTTTGCTGGGTTAGAGCATAGCAACCGAGACAGAGTTTAACATATTACAAAGGCCACTGTTAGCAAACTGCTTACTGTGGTTGTAAAAAAAAAAAAAAGGTCAGTTATGTTTGAACTAGTTTACTACGAGACGACTATTGGCACCAACTAGTGAAATCGAGCAGCTGTTGCAGCCCTAAAGCAAGCTTGTTGGAACTTACCTTGACAGCCACTAACATCTTCTCCTTCGTGGGGGACAGGTTGTAGCATTCTGCCAGGAAGACCTTTCCAAAGGCCCCTTCCCCCAGCTCTCGCTTCAGCACGATGTCTCTGCGCTTGATGTACTGCACGTCTACAGAGCAAGATGAGAGTGAGACAAGTTCACCGTCCTGTAGAGTTAGACCATATTCACTGCAGCTAAACTACAGCGGAGCGTCATCACACAAACAGCAGCATCATCTCAACATGAATGTGTGCATGTGCAATCCTCTAATTACACAGCCTATTAGTCTAATTACATCAACTGCTGTTTGTCTATTTAAACACAGAATAAGAAGTGGCTATCAGTACAAGATGACTGCAAGTAGGTAAGCCCACACCCAGTCAGAAACAGAATGAACAGCTATGGCCAGAAGCTTTGCATTACTCTGAAGAAGTAACGGATTTTGCTTTACTTGCATAAAGTCGATTGAAACCTGCTGAATAATGTTACATTAACATATGGAATTACACACCGCTTTGTAGTTTTTCATATACTTAATGAAAAACTGACAAAAATTGACATTTCGAAATCTAACATGAAATACTGTACTACTATTATGGCTTCCGGTTGACTTTTGCAAAATCATTTTGTAGATTATTTGATTACATGATATGAAATAAAATACCTAAATTATGTTCATGTAGTTTTTTTTTTTTTTTTTTTTAATGATGTCTCAATCCTAAAATTGTAAGTGATGCAAAAGCTGTAGAGTTCTCTACAATCACCTGGGCCAGCACCCTTTCAGTGAAGCCCAGCAGAGAGTTCCCTACAATCACCTGGAACAGCACCCTGTCAGTGAATAAATGATTACATGATTAATCCAGCCACAGGTGTATAAGAGAGGCGTTCACAGGTGCTAGTTTAGAATGAGTAGAGTTAGGGTTGGTGATAGAGGTGGAGGTCCATGTTTATGTCCTGCACTCATTCGTGAGTTTTTGTAAACCATTTTGTTTTGGCCCTTGTGCTGTTTATTTTGTGACGTGTGTTTTGTGAAGTGTTTTGTCTGTGTTATTTTTGGTTATTTGTTTATTAAAACTGTGCACTGGCGCATTTAACTTGCAGCTTTCTGTGTGTGACTCTCTCCCTGCAAATAACATCTGGGCTCTGACGTTGCTGCGCCACAGGGCCTATGCAGACTAAAGATGCATTATTGCAAACAGCCTTGCAGTTTCTATCCCCTAAAGTAAGTAGTTCCTTTCTAGCTTTTAAAAGAGCGATAAAAGGCATTTCTTTATATAAATCAGTGCACCTGTTTAAAAACACATTATTTATTTAGTGTTGTGTGACCGTCATGTTTTGTTGTTGCTGCTGCTTTCACCATTCTTCTCCTGAGAACAGCATGCTATTGGTGTATTCAGGATATACTCATTTCTGATTGTTCCCACCATTGCTTACTCCAACCACTGCACAATACCAGATGCCAAAAAATCCCTTATTTAAGATCGATTTTCACTTCACTGCTGCGTTCAAAATCCAGAGAGGATACTTTATAGCACCAGCCTGCACAGATTTCAAATAACATCCGGGACATATCTTATACTAGAATGTAAACTGGAAACTCCTTCCCTTCTGAGACAAAAAACACAACAGGTTTACAAAAGGCTGTTTTCTTAATCCTCTCGCTCAGTGCAGGAAGTTGCTGAGTCTGTTTATCACTGGCTCCATGAAAAGCACCCTGATTTAGATTCATGTTGGTTTTGTGCATAGAAATGAAATAAAGATGAATCTGTGAGACAAGGTGACTTCTGCCTGTCCTCACATGAATTCTGCACAGACGGCTCACAGAAACATAACAACAATACAGCTTCATTTCTTATTTAACAAGAGCCTCACTGATCAGGGATGGGCTTCTTTTCTGTTTCTTCTTCGTTTTATTAAAGATTTTGAAGACGAATATATTAGGGGCATATTCACAACATGCAACAGCTTGTGAAAACAGCCAGTGGCATTTTTTGTCATCAAATTAACAGATTTTCCGGCACTACCTTTTTCACAACCCACACCAGCAGGGTTAAAGCACTGAGCTTGCTGAGGCCTTTAGCAGTAGCATCGTAATGACAAAATAATCATTTAAAAAAGAAATGTATTCTCAAAGCTTTGTGCAGCTTGATGAATTAGCACACATGAACACATACTAGCAAATACTAATACTAAATATGCTTATATTCTTCAATCATTCCAATGTGTTGTTTTTGCAGGGTCACATTGACCCATTTGGAAAATGCTCCCGATGACAATACTGTAGCTCAATGTGCCCAAAGAAAACTCAAGCTTCTAGTGTGTACATTGCACCCAAACATGCTACATTATCAATAACATGGAATTACAAAAAATCCATGGAATCATTTACCAGTACAGAACTCCAAATCAGATTGTTCAGTGGAACTGCACTGTAAATACTAACACTACAGTACCACTAATACTAATAACCTGTGAGTATGCTATTTAATACTAACAGTACCACTAATACTAATAACCTTTGAGTATGCTATTTAATACTAACAGTACCACTAATACTAATAACCAGTGAGTATGCTATTTAATACTAACAGTACCACTAATACTAATAACCAGTGAGTATGCTATTTTATATCTGGGATGCACAAAAACATAATCCTGTTAAGAGAACAAAATAAACTCAGTTGGGAAAACATGTAATTGCACAAAATGAGTTGAACAGGAGCACCTTGAACGAGGTGACTGTATCCATGTGCAGGCTTCCATTCCCATGGTAATGAAACGCTTCATCATTAATTAGGCTTTGTGATAGCATTCTAATCAAGTAGTAATGCACCATGTAACAGCATTGCTGATGGAAACCCGCATGCAGAGGCTGAAGCGGGGACAGAGTCAAAGGGGACAGTGTTTAATGAAGGGCAGCTGGCCGGAATGAGCTCCACCAAAGGTATTCTAAGCTACTATGTGACTGAAAACACATTTAGTTTTTAAAGATGTGCTCACTGTTATTAGTATTGTTTGATTTCACTTTGCATGGGAGCACTTCTGCTTAGATTTATCTGTGTCAACATGTTCGATTTCTTTTGTAATTGGCTACAATGCAAATGCTTTACATTCTGTAAACCCTGTGACAGAGTGAAGAGTTTCCTTCTAATAATTCAACAACACACCACCAGATGTTCTATTGCTGCTGGGAAGTAATCTGGTATGGAAAACCACGTGTAATTCCCTCATACTTCTGCAGTTATTCAGCATTAGCAAGCCTATCTTTTGTGTTATACACTGTAACTACACTGGTTTATATGTGAAGAAATGAGAAGCAGCATGGAGCTTTAATAACTTTACCATTTCAACACTCAGCTTCAAACACTATTCTTCTCATTAGTCCACTTTTCACATTAGTTATGGGTCTGGCAAAGGGAGGTTACGACCTTCCATCACACACACGTGGAGCTGCAACTCACTGCAGGGCTTGCTGTTAAATATCTCATTTCTATTCCCTTATTCCATCATTAAATGACATGCTGGTTCATGCTGTCCTATCTCTGCCTTCAAAGCACACTATTACACACATGCACCTGCTGTCCTCTAAGCAGGATCTGTTTTCTTAACCTTCAGCTTTGCTCCACATTAGGAGCCGATACTCTACATTCTACGTACAGACCCTGTTTGTGCTAAAGCCTTGGGATTAAAAAGCAATATTCAGGGGCTCAGAATCATTCATTCCCCTCATTTCCCTGGTTCTTTAAAGCCCATTCATGGCACTTTCCAGGATGGAGGGTCACATTGGTATTGGAGGTGGAATCAGCACAACAGTGCACAATATTCAAATTCATTCAAGGGAACAATTTACAGGAGCTTCCATAGTGGGTTTTTTAATTGTGCTGAAAGCACTTTTAATGAAATTATTGTATCTACTTATTTTAGTAAAATGTGATGGCAGACCATGGGAATTTTATTTTGCATGCACTTTGGAACCAGGGCCCAGTGGGGCCCCCCAGACCACATGAACAGACGACACTGAACAATACTCTGCCTAGCACCACTTGAAAGCTGACTCCATTCAGGTCTGCTAGTCCTCTTTGAAAATATGACTTTTCAATCGCCCTAATTAAAAAATGAGTGTGGATAAAGGGTGGCCTTTGCTGGCTGTGTTGCTGTTTCATTTCTCCAGCTAATATTATGCTTATTATGAAAGGGCTACATTTGATAGAAAACCTAATCAAAAGGTTGTCAAATCTGGACTGGCGGATTGTGACCAATCTTCAATTGAAACAGCAGACTGAGTGATTAAACAAAGAGCTTGGTTGGAGAAATAATGGAGTTAGCTAGATTTGTATCTGTCACTACGCCAGACATCTAATAAGGGCTCATCTCCCTGCACTTCTGCATTTTATCCATAATAGAAATATGGCTGATCACACAGTGGGTTTTTTAGTACAGTATCTCTATCCACTGAGCTACACAAACCTGCTACCTTACACACTGCAGCCCAGTGCTCTAACCACTGAGCTACTCAAACCCACTACCTTACACACTGCAGCCCAGTGCTCTAACCACTGAGCTACTAAAGTATATCTTTATTCCTCCTGCGGGGCTGTGAAATGATTAAGTGAGCTTACAGGGTTATCCTGCATAAATATCTTGCAGCAGCAACTCAATTCTTACCTCTGATTTCTTGATTTTCTCCAAGTACTGTATAAAATAAACCACTCAGCAGTGACGAAAGGCAATTCTCGTGAGACTACACTCCAGCGAGCCTCTGTTAAACAGCACCAGTTAGCACTGGGGACATTTCCCTGGGAAGACCTTCTGGATTCTGTTAAGTCACAATAAAGAGGGGAAGGTGTCTGATGCAGACAGAGCTATGGCTGGAGCAAGTCTGCAGTGCCAAATGGAGGAGGTTTATAACCAGCCACAGGGAATCACAAGTGCATTGAATTCTCAATCAAACATCTATATTCTTCAGCCTCAGCAACTTCATCTATTTGTTTTTTAAACAGGCTACAATAGATATGTCCATGTTTAGCTGCTATGCAAGCAACTCTGCTAGCTTGATTAGGCAGATGAACAGACAGACAAAGAGAGAGACACAGACAGTCAGGAACACATTTCATAGAACAGTCTCAAGATCGAAAGAGTACAGAGCTTTGCTTTCTGTTTTGCACTTGGTACAAAACACAAATGGTACATTACATTGTGAATAACAGTAAAGAGGTGTAGCACTGCATAGAAAACACACAATGACTCTAATCAAGGCATGTTTCACTGTGTTGGAATGTGGCATGTTTCACTGTGCTGGAATGTGGCATGTTTCACTGTGCTGGAATGTGGCATGTTTCACTGTGCTGGAATGTGGCATGTTTCACTGTGCTGGAATGTGGCATGTTTCACTGTGCTGGAATGTGGCATGTTTCACTCTGCTGGAATGTGGCATGTTTCACTCTGCTGGAATGTGGCATGTTTCACTCTGCTGGAATGTGGCATGTTTCACTCTGCTGGAATGTGGCATGTTTCACTCTGCTGGAATATTGATGCATGTGGCTGGCTATAAAGGGGTTGCTGCCCTGTGAGATATTGTTGGAGAGCTGGTACGTGGATTGTGGCTCATGCATTTCAAGGATGGACACACCACATCAATGAAGACAGAGTTCAGGAGGGTATGAGTTTAATATTAACAATATATAGTATCTAAAAAATATTAGGTATTCTTAGGTTATGAAACTGAATGTTGGAAAATGGTTCTGTTTATTTCAATTAAAAATGATTTGGCATGTATGTAAGTAAATGCATATGTAAGAACATTTCTCTAATCGTATCTATGGAAATCACTTCTAAATCATTTCATTCTTTTTACAAAAGAGGAGGCTTACTGTTTTTGAAGGAAGTCTTCAAATTAGGCTGTTATAGTACAGATCCAGCAGAAACTCAAAGTTTCTCTGCGGAATAAAGAAGGCCACCATAAGAAGAATATGCCTCCTGGAGCACTCCAGATGGGGATGGGAGATAACACAGCCAACAGCAAAAACCTGATGTGTCTCATTGCAACAGCCATGAACCATTAAACAGCAAAGCCAATTAAATACTTTTATTTTCTGAACACCTTGCAGTCACCCCACCTTCGTAAATGAATCTCCTGGTTCCACCTCATCTGAATTCCAGGTACATGAAAATGAAGGCTACATTTAACACATGACCCCTGTCATTTATTTATGAGCTCAGGGTCTGTTCAGATACACACAGGTGCTGGATTATAAATCAAGCTCTTGTCATTAAGAATTCATACGATTCATAATGTATAACTCATGGTCATTTATTTATTAGTGCTAAATGAGATTCTTTTTTTTTTTGTCCTGTTCGTTGCATCCCCTTGCAAGGCACAGGGCTTAATGTGGGTGAGACTTTACAAACAGGCAGCTCTGAGCTGGAGAGAACCCTGCAGCCTCCCTTCAGAGAGCTTAATAGAGTTCCAGTGGTGTGGAAACTGCCATTCGTTTATAATGCAGCTGACGCTTATTCAAAATATGATTATATTATTTTTTTTTGTATTCATTTTGTTTTATCACTTTGTGACTTTCCATACAGAAATGCTATACTTTTTTGCTTAAATGAAGCCACAATGACATAGATAAGTAATGGGAAGCTTGTAAGGGATGGTACTGCTGTTAGCAGACAGAATGTGCCACTCACGTCCAAGTTGCCGCTGGGGAACACCGTCTTCTGAACATCCAACAACGAGTAAAAACAGCAATGGAACAAACAAAGGATTTCGAATTTGAAAGGCCTTGGCAACAGGCCTGATCTGTGTGCGTTATCTCGAGCCTCACTCCCAGAACAACTCCATTGACTTCACTCCTCAGCCTGTCCCTCAAGCTGCTGGGACAGTGCTGATCATGTGAACAGTCTGCTGAATCTCTGCTGACATCACAGCACACCAGCAGTCTGCTCACATCTGCTGGTCCTGAAACTGTCCAGGGAAAGGCAAGCAGCAGCCCTGCAGGACTCACAGAACGCAGGTCCCTCTGAACAGCAGTCAAGTCTCCATTCTGAACAGCAGGCAGGTCTCCACTCTGAACAGCAGGCAGGTCTCCAATCTGAACAGCAGCCAGGTCCCCACTCTGAACAGCAGCCAGGCCCCCACTCTGAACAGCAGCCAGGTCCCCACATTTTTAACTGGACATTGCTGAAGCAGACTAAGCTAGTATATTATCCAGTCATTTATCAATAAATAGTTCCATGTCTCCATATCTATAATATGATAAGTCTGAAATGCTGTTACACCGGTTGACTGTTGTGATTGAACACAGTGATGGTGGCACCACACAGTCATAATAAAAGGGCCTAAACAAGCCCTTTTGCTTTGGATTCAAGAGCATCTACAACTGCTGCTCTAACAAGCAGCGCGGCGGAAAGTGTTGTTTCTGTTTTATTGAACAGAATCACTTTGTTATTCTATGGATGGCATTTAAAGAAAGGCCAATTCTAGAGAGAGAGGGAAATTGGCCTTCATTCAGAAGTGAGTTTCACATAGTGATCACAAGCTTAGCAAATAGAATATTTATGGGGAAGTGAGGGAAGAAAGATCAGAGTTCAGAGAATCAATATGAAACTCTGAGACGTTTAAAGCAAGCAAATTCAATAAGAATAACTCAGTTTTGGTAATCTTAGCCAGGAAGTCAAAGCATGGGACCGCATTCTATAGAGCATTAATGGAAGTAATCTAAGAGACAAAAACCAGCATTTATAACTAGGACACCACGGCCAACAATTGCAATATGGAGAAATCTGTACCAGGATCTTAGAGCCAGCAAATTGAGTATTTAGAATTAAGAGCCGGATACTGGAGCCAGCATAGATATGCAATATGGAAAACACAATGTTGGGATTAATCATATAGCCAGAACAATCCACACTGAGCATTCAGTACTAGCAATGAGCAATCCAAGACACAACTCTTTCGACACTGCAGCCCCCTGTTCATTTACTGCTGAAAGAGTCACCACAATCAATACTGTAATACAGAATACTGCAGCACAGAAAATGCTACAAATATGTCTGAGATCATGCATCTAACCACTTCATTACAGAAAGCTGTGGGAATAAGAAAAATGAAGAGAGAACTAAGTACTGTACTACAGAATCTCAGAAACAGCTAATTCAGTAAAAACTTCTTAATACTTTGCAGGAGTTTCATACAGTGTATTTAGTACTGACCAATTCAATGGCTAGAGTGCTGTGGGTGATCAGTGATGTAGAGATCTAAGAACTGATCAATTCAATGGGGCACAGAAAACTAGGGCTGCCAAGCCATGCAGTTCCTACTGGTTCAAGAGCCCCCTGGAAGCAGTTGGGGACTAATTAGCCTCACAGCCTTCTCATGCATATAAAATTTTTCTCTTCCATTCTTTGCTATTAAAGTTAGCACATCAATGTTGGTGCAGAGCGGGCTGGCATGGGCACAGCAGGGTACTTACAGGTGGCAGGCTTGGTGCAGTTGTGCCCGTGCCGGAAGTACTGTGGATTCTCAATGACAGGGATGCGGGTCATTCCGATGACCACAGCGTCCGACCCTGCGTCCAGTGTGCAGGGAGCCATGATGCCATGATTAACGTGATGAAGAGGGCTGGCTGAGTCTTCCTCCCCGCTAATGACTGCCACTGGTCCTGTACACAAAGACACACATACACACAACAAGTCACAAAACCTGCAAACAGTACTACTATACAAATACGTTTGTGTTAAAAAGAAACATGGAAACACATCTCTATTTCCCTCTCCATATATAGATAGACATACATAAGCAGAACATTCAAATCATAGCTGAATAACAGAGTCCTGGGCAGTGCAGACCCCTGGACGCATTGGATGGGGTGCACACCATTAAAGATCCTCCTCCCACAACACAAAAAACCTTCATTTACAGTGTATTCATTTTCAAATACTGCACAGAAAACATTGCTCATGAAAGTAAAAATGTGGTGCATCACCCTGCCCACAGCCCCATTTTGGAAATAAACTGAAAGAATGATTTGCTTTCAGAATGAACCATGCAAAGCAGGTCCATATTTGCCATAATGGAAAGAGACAGGACCTAGGTTTCAATGAGCCTAGAAAAAAGATGTAATAAAAACAAAGGGAATTCATCTTTTTGGTTGAGTGGTAGGATAGAAACTAGTCCTTGACTTGCTATAAAAAATAAAAAAAATACATGTTTATAAATGAAAGCTGCCTTCTGTTTCCTTTATTTGTGTCTGATATTATTCAGCCTTGTCTCTATACAGAGAGAAAGGACACACCAGTGCTGTTTAACTACAGTGGCAGGGAATCTCAAGAGAATGTTGCTTAATCTTCTACATTATATGTTCAGAATGGACTGGGTCCCATTTGATGCTTAGAATATCATTGGCATTTAGCATTGTCTGTGATGCTTCAAGGTTGTAGTTCATACAATATAATGTGATACGCAGTTCCAATGATTATACAAACAGAGTAGCTAGACCTAACTATAGATTCTCTCACTGTACTTAACTGGTCAAACTGTGGTTATTTCTGTCATAAGAATCCCTCAAAGCTCACTCTGTTACCATAGCAAGACTCACTAGTGTGTTTCCTGATGGTCATTTAACGACAACCATGCACAGGATCGGCAGTGACCGGTCATCTTAACGAGCCCCTGTGAATCCCTCAAGTGAGAGCTGTCAATCACCCAGCACACAAAGCCTGGCAAACCAATGGGAGGAATCGATGCTGGAGCAAGGAGAGGAGAATGAAGTCTCCCCATGGAGAACCTTCCCAGGAGAGATGGGCAGACAGAGATAGATAGATAGATAGATAGATAGATAGATAGATAGATAGATAGATAGATAGAGAGAGACCTGTCCTCAGAAAGCAAGACAGACTGATCAAACACCAAACAGGCAGACAGGTGCGCACATCCTGTATTGAGAGAGGGTAGACTAACACTAACACAGATATGGATTGAGATTATATATACTGTAACCCCCATGTTCCCTGTGAGTATACTGTAATGTAACCCCCGTGTTTCCTGTGAGTATACTGTAACCTCACGTGTTCCCTGTGAGTATACTGTAACCTCCTGTGTTCATCAGAGTTCTGCTCACAGTCTTCTTGTCTTTCAATGCAACAATAATGACATTAGAGGATTTTAAACATTGAAATCCACCTTATTTTTGCTGACAACACAGTGTTTTTTCCATGGTGTAAATTTGCAGCATCAGTTCAGGTTCAATTAAAGGGTCACTTTAGCATAACCATAACACTGGTTTATTGAAATCAAGCACAAGATTATTTCAAGTGCAAAAACTTAAATTGATCTTTATAAAACAGGCTTTCAAATGCGGCTTTTAGATGCGCAACCTCAATTAAAATCCAATCATCACTTCATCCATGACCCTCAGATGCCGCAGTTTGAGTCTTGCTAACACATTGAGATTCTAGTTTTTTTTGTACAGCATCAGGAAGTGTTTTCATTTGAAAACTACAGTCCCCTGTGCCAAGCCGTGCACTGGAGTGATCTATACCCTCCAGGAAATGCTTGTTGGCTGTTAGCTTGTTATTAAAGACATGAAAGATTGCTAGCGAGCCTATTGATCAAATCTGTTAATCACACTGAGCATTGCTCTAAGTATTCTAATAGCTTCAGCACGTGTTCACTGATCCCTGACTGCTTTAAGAAGTTTTTGAAAGTCACACTTGCACTGCTCTATGTACACTGAGTATAGGAGCCTCCCCCTACTCTGTGCTGCAGGAACACTGTTTCCTCTACAGTGAGTATAGGAGCCTCCCTCTGCTCTGTGCTGCAGGAACACTGTTTCCTCTACAGTGAGTATAGGAGCCTCCCTCTGCTCTGTGCTGCAGGAACACTGTTTCCTCTACAGTGAGTATAGGAGCCTCCCTCTGCTCTGTGCTGCAGGAACACTGTTTCCTCTACAGTGAGTATAGGAGCCTCCCTCTGCTCTGTGCTGCAGGAACACTGTTTCCTCTACAGTGAGTATAGGAGCCTCCCTCTGCTCTGTGCTGCAGGAACACTGTTTCCTCTACAGTGAGTATAGGAGCCTCCCTCTGCTCTGTGCTGCAGGAACACTGTTTCCTCTACAGTGAGTATAGGAGCCTCCCTCTGCTCTGTGCTGCAGGAACACTGTTTCCACTACAGTGAGTATAGGAGCCTCCCTCTGCTCTGTGCTGCAGGAACACTGTTTCCTCTACAGTGAGTATAGGAGCCTCCCTCTGCTCTGTGCTGCAGGAACACTATTTCCTCTACAGTGAGACATACTTTGTATTGCTAATACTGCTACAAATGCTGTATAATCAAGTTAATTTTATATTAAGAAACAACAAACAGTGATTGAGAGCACATTCAATACTTTCTAATGTATACAGTCAATATCTGTATCGGCTGGTTTCACAAACCTCATTTAGCACTAATCTTGGATTATCTTACCTTCAATAAATCTAGGTGGTCAAAGACTAGTGGTAATCGAGGTCTGTGAATCTTGATGGACTTTTACTCCGGTTTCCCGGTTCATGGTGGAAGCTTCTTTTTTTGCTTTTTGATGCCCCGAGTGCTTTAATCACGTTGCACGTTTTCTTTTAGTGGAAGACTTTCAGTCAAATGAGCTTTTTGTTCTGCTGTGTAAAAAGCGTGAAGAAGGCAAAACAATCCATTTGTAGAGGATGGTTTAAATATAACTCTTACATCACCTCATCCCGTTCCTCTCTCTCACACCTTTACCCTCTCGCACATGTCAGTAAATGCGCTGGAATCAATTCCTCGAAGTGGATTCATGGGAGACAGGGCTTTAATGAATCTCTCTTGTGAATATGTAATGCACATTAAGATAATAACCTCCCTCTTGCTCTGTACCTGAAGCTAGTTAGCAGTATTTGTCATTCTGGTGTAACCCTAACCTTCCTAAAATGCATTACAATTTATTTAACTATTTAAAATCAGGGGGCAGCTAGCCCACATTGGTTTTGTGAATCCCTGTACACTTAACGTGGCCATTAGAGCTTCACATTTCTTAAAACAAGAATTGAAAGCAATGTAGTTTCTCCTGCTGCCTGCATTGCCCAGTCTCTCCTGTACTCTGGTGGAGGTGTCTGGGGCCGGACAGCCATCCTGCCAGGAAACTGACCTTACTTCCCCTGGGGACCAGTGTCTCCACAAGCTCTCCCAAGGGGGCCCTTCAGGCAGTGCAATTTGAATTTGTCATTCCCTGAGGGGAAACCTACCTATTACTCAGTCTATCTGCTGGCCTGCAAAATATCATACAGATGCTCAATAATCTTGATTGATTCCCCTAACGAGAAGTACTAGAACCATTGTTATTGTTATTATTATTATGATTATTGTTATCGTCAATCATGCTTTAAGAACAGCATGTATGCTAAATGAAACAGATTCATTATTTACCAGGAACAAATAAAGTAAATAGGGTTGAATTTAGTGCAATAGAGAGCTCTAGAACACAGGCATGTATTTATTATAGTAGCTGTTTTCTATCAAACTGCAAAACCTTTCCTGTTTCTAGGCTGAAGTTCTGCTCTATTTCTATGTGTTTTTGCCTATGTGTGCATGCTTAAGCAGATGATAATGCTTTCTTATGACAAAGAACCCATCACCCATCTGCCATATTGTGCGTGCTAGACTGCCTGTGGTGAGAGGTAAGAGACAAATACACTGCCATGATCCAGATGTGAGAAACATCAGTACAGTGCATACATGACACGCGAACACAGAAACACAGTACAGTGCACACGTGACAAGCGAACACAGAAACGCAGTACAGTGCATACGTGACAAGCGAACACAGAAACACAGCACAGTGCATACATGACAAGCGAACACAGAAACACAGCACACTGAATACATGACAAGCGAACACAGAAACACAGCACACTGAATACGTGACAAGCGAACACAGAAACACAGCACGCTGCATACGTGACAAGCGAACACAGAAACACAGTACAGTGCAGCACACTGAATCAGCCCCTATGTTTGGAATGCTTCACAATTGCTCTACAGTACATTGCTGTACATTGTCCTTTTTATTTGAAGGAAAAGGAAGAGCGGTAAACTCAAACAAAACCTCCTTTTAAAGAATCATTCTGATTCTGTTACAGATTGTGTAAACCCTTGTCTTAAAAACCAGGGATAGGGTTCATGGCATTCTTCAGAAAGCAACCACTGACACCTCTACACAGAACCTGTTAAATTCATGACCCAGAACTCAAATCAACTGAGCACACAAAACCGTTATTCTAGATCTGTGCCCAAACTGAACACTTTGTCAGCATCACAGAACGACCACCTAAAACACACATATTGATGGCTTTGGTTACTCTGAAAAGGGAGCTTCTAAATAACCAAACAGTAAGGTACTTTTAAGAAAACACAGGTGGTACAGTGTTCAGTTGCAGGGCCCCTGTACAGTGGAACGTTCTCCCTAGCTCTATAAGAGATAAAGCGTTCAGTTGTAGGGCCCCTGTACTGTGGAACGTTCTCCCTGGCTCTATAACAGAGGCCTCAACCATTGCAATTTTTAAGTCAAGATTGAAAACTTATTTTTATGATCTATTGTTTCCATTTTAAATTGTCAATTTTTATATTTTTAATGTTTTGCTGTTTTTACTGTTCTTATATATTTTATATGTACTATAGTTTTATTACTGTTTTTACAGTTTTATTGTTGATGTTTTGAACTGTTGTTTTCTGTTAAGCGTCTTGAGATGGCTCTGCCATGAAAAGCGCAATACAAATAAAGTTTGATTTGATTTAAAGGTACAGATGCCACTAAATGTATAACACTGCATTTACGAGAGTGTGTAATAGTCTGTGGTGGTAGGGGGGTTGGGGCTCCTTGGCACTGACCCTCCCCAGGGGCCCCGCTTGTAAGCTACTTATCTGATGCTAGTGGGTTCAGGACACTCATCTGTCAGGCCTGAAAACAAATCTTCCAGTTGAGGGAGCTCTCGACAGCTCTGCCTTTTTAAGGTGACCCTGCTGTCACTCTAAATTACACTAGAAATGTTTCCAGCGTTAGAGTACCCTGGGTCATTATTTTTGTCTTAATATTTAGTGTCACTGTCTTTTATTTCCAACCAGAAAACATCCATCCTCTTTATTTTTGAAGCACTCATGGCCACTGGAACGCCTTTCTATATCTTCTGTTAAGGAGCGTGTATCTTGGCACTCAGAGAAGCAGAAGGTGGAAATGGGTTATAAATGGAATGAACACGTTCTGGTTTCATTCCAATAGAGTGAGAAGGACGTGAAGAGGACTACATTCCACAGCAGGTAGAGCACACTTATGAACTGGACTACATTCCACAGCAGGTACAGCACACTTATGAACCGGACTACATTCCATAGCAGGTACAGCACACTTATGAACTGGACTACATTCCACAGCAGGTACAGCACACTTATGAACTGGACTACATTCCACAGCAGGTACAGCACACTTATGAACTGGACTACATTCCACAGCAGGTACAGCACACTTATGAACTGGACTACATTCCACAGCAGGTACAGCACACTTATGAACTGGACTACATTCCATAGCAGGTACAGCACACTTATGAACTGGACTACATTCCACAGCACACTTATGCTGCGGTTTCGTTTGTAGGTTTTTCAGGCAGTTGAATCAACACATAGTTCAGGGTCTTCCAGTAAGGTGAAATATGTAGTCATATACAACAGTAATGGGCTCTTTCCTAGATAACCTCCAGAAAGAAGTGAGACTGAGTTCTGATCCTGCCTCATAACTTCAACAAGCTGAATTCCCTTTAAAAGGGGACGGGGCAGCTTAGTTCGGGTGCACTGGAGAAACATTTTGTTGAACAAGGAGAAGCATGAAAGAACTGCAGGGGTGCTGACAGCATATTGTATCTGGCACATGTGGGGGGAAGCTGGCTGGAGCCATGCCAAGCCTGTTTTGAGTGCCAGCTGCTGGGCCACCTGCACTAAGATGTCAGGTGCAGCTGACATTGAGATCACACTCCCATACACACCAGCCCGTCACCCTGCATCCCAATGAGCCCTTTACATCCCGCTCCGCTCTGCAGAATAACAGCACTGCTGAGTGCACTGAGTGGATCCCAATGAGCCCTTTACACCCTGCTCCGCTCTGCAGAATAACAGCACTGCTGAGTGCACCGAGTGGATCCCAATGAGCCCTTCACACCCTGCTCCGCTCTGCAGAATAACAGCACTGCTGAGTGCACTGTGCATCCCAATGAGCCCTTCACACCCTGCTCCGCTCTGCAGAATAACAGCACTGCTGAGTGCACTGTGCATCACAATGAGCCCTTTACACCCTGCTCCACTCTGCAGAATAGCAGCACTGCTGAGTGCACTGTGAATCCCATTGCATTATAGATGCAAGCATGTTTCATGGAGTCAGTATCTCCAGGGAATGAACCAGATTGCAGTGTGTTCTTCTTTTCAAACTAACACCTGAAATGCACTGGAAATGTATATATATTAAACACTAGGTTATGCTTTGGCTTCAACTGTCACCATTTCAAGCTGTTTAAAGCTCATGTTGTGGCTGAATGGTATTGGCCGTGACTAATACAGGAGACCCCAGTCTAAATGAATGTTTCCAGTGCAAGTATCTTCAGCTGGAACTCGTAATTCCCATCCACAGTGCAGACGAAGGGTTAAACACTCAAAATGCAAACAAGCTCATCCGTTATGTTCAGTGGCCAGTAAAACAGGGAGATAAAAAATGATAATGTTGCATCATGGCAGGCGGTTCGAGGTTATTGAACGCAGACCATTAAACATTTACCTTTATTACAAGCACGAGGAGAGCGGAAAACGAAACATCCAGCACCAGCTGCTGGACAGCAATCAATCAGAAGTCCATGCAGCTCACTCTCCCTCTCCCCCCCTCTCTATCTCTCATTGGTGAGATAAACAGAGAAGGAAAGTCAAGCGGTTGCAACGGTCACGTCAGATTGAAATATAGTCAGCTTCAAAATGAAAACATTAGCTTGATTAAATTGCTCTCTGTTTATTATGTGTCAGTAGCTGTATATCTTCCAGAATTGACACTGGAACTGTTTTTACTATCGAAGCCAGATGGGCTGTGGCGATGTAATGAATGCCATTACATAAATGCAGGGGGCTTGCACTGTGTAATACTGAAAATATTAGAAAGGGACATAGAAGCCTGCTGTATTGAGGGGTCCTGAATAATATTCACAGAGAGAGAGAGAGAGAGAGAGAGAGAGAGAGAGAGAGAGAGAGAGAGAGAGAGAGAGAGAGAGAGAGAGAGAGAGAGAGAGAGAGAGAGAGAGACAGAGAGAGAGACCCAAGCCTGACAGTCTGATCATGGACCATTGGAATGAACAGTAACAGCAGATAAACTGCAGGGAAAAACTACCCACATAAAGGAATCCATAGATCAACATTGACCTTGGGACGGAACATCAATCAATCAATCAATCAATATTTATTTTATATAGCGTCTTTCATAGTGGACCACCATCACAAAGCGCTTGTCACTGGGCTCGTCACATGAATGCAGCCTGTCACTGGGTGGGAGAGATATTAATCTAGGACACACACCCGCCCCCCCTTACTGGGAATGATATTCCTGCAGCCCCTCCATGAGGGGATAAATAACACTGGCAGCAGCTCAGCTCAGGACAGACAGAGCTTTTATGGGCAGATTTGAGTTGCCAGTGTCTTTAGGAACACAGATGAGAAAAACCCTGGCATCTGTTTTTATAGCCATTTTTCATAAGGAAGAATTAGTGCCTACTTAATATTATACAGATCTTAAGAACATTTTCTTTAGTGTTACCCCTCCACCAGCACCATCTGTTTTACAAGCCGGTCTCTTTACAGAGGGACACAAATAATCCCAGACCAAATAATAATAACGAAGTGAATTACTTCAGGAAATAATAGTAATTTATTTCAAAATATGAAATACAGTAAACATACAGTACAGACCCAGAATGGAACAACCCCCTCACTGGATCATGGTGTAGGAATGTCTTCTCTCACAGGGTGAACTACAGAACTGCTCAGACTGGATCTGGATCTTACTGACTGTGGTGTGAACCCCGTCACTGGAGCATGGTGTAGGGATGTCTTCACTCACAGGGTGAACTACAGAACTGCTCAGATTGGATCTGGATCTGGATCTTACTGACTGTGTGTAAGGCAGAGGGTTGAACATTGTCACTCACTAAGGGGACACTGTTTTTTTCACAAATTGCTGGTGTATATGTGCAAAACACAAACAACATCAACTCTATTAAACCCATGAATAGAGAAAGCTAGCCTTTTTCTGGCATTGTGTTTGCTGGGAGTGTCACAAGAGGCCTCATATCAACATGAATCCTCCTCACGCAGGCCATGACACTTATCTTTCTGCTACACTCATTTGTGTTTGTTTTTCTGCCTTAAGACAAGACAGAAGAGGGAAGATGACAAAGTGTGTGCTTTGAGCAGAAAGTGAAGAACATCTATTACTGAAATTATTTCCAGGGGAATAGGTTGTTTACCAGCACATTTTATTAACTTCCTGTCAGCAGAAAAAAATCTTCCTTCCTTCCTTCCTTCCTCCCTCCCTCCCTCTCTCTCTCTCTCTCTCCCTCCCTCGAGTGAGAGCCCAGCTCACATTATTTCAGGTTAAACCTCAAACATTTAATATTCCAGTTATTGTTCTGCAACACCCACATATTTTTGATAATAATCAATGCAAGCAGCCTGGCTTGTAAAAGAAAAGAAAACGTAATATGAAAGTGCTTTTAGAGTTTAAAAACATACAATAAATCAGCTTTGTTTTTCTTTCTTTGCTCTCTTATTAACCTCTTCCTTTTGTCAGTCATTTCAATGTGACGCAGCATGGAGGACAAGGGCAGCCAATCCCAGGCAGGACCATTCAATGGTAACTGTACAGTTTTAACAGTGTCCTTTCTCAAACGTGCAAAACATTATACAGTATACCTCCAAACCCAAACCTGTTTACTCACTTCAGGTTTAGTAACCATAATAGAAACAGTAGCAATTCATTCTTAATGCATGTTTCAATCATATCATTTGGAAACACGGTGCTGTTACTGCATTTTGATTGCAGTGGTTCATATTATATTAGTAAACTATATGTAGTGTTTATTGTATAGAAGATGATGAGCTCAACCCCCCATTCCCTCTCCAGTCATGTGGTGCAGTTTGGCAGGGGTGGCACCCCATGATGAGATTAGTTTGCCATGCATTATTTATAGAGGCAGAGAGTGACGGAGGCAGGAGGAAGCTGGGGCTGCAATTCAGGATTGATTATGTTGCTGTTGAGGTGTCGGGGAAGCCTTCACACTCAGCAAACTCCACACAATCCATCTCTGCCCAGGCACTGCAGCCTAAATTTAGAAGGCAGTATCCAAGCTGAAAGGAGAATGGTGAGAGCTTGTGTGCTGTGTAGGGTGTAGTGTGTGCTGTGTATGGTGTAGGGTGTGCTGTGTAGGGTATACTGTGTAGTGTGTGCTGTGTAGTGTGTAGTGTGTGCTGTGTAGTGTATGCTCTGTGATGTGTGCTGTGTGTGTGGTGCTGTATGCTCTGTGCTGTGCAGTGTGTGATGTGTAGTGTGTAGTGTGTGCTGTATGCTCTATGCTCTGTGCAGTGTAGTGTATGCTCTGTGCTTTGTGCAGTGTAGTGTATGCTCTATGCAGTGTAGTGTATGCTCTGTGCTCTGTGCAGTGTAGTGTATGCCTGGGTGTGCATATAGGAGCTTTAATGGATAGTACTAGCTTTTTTGCAAACTGATTTTCTTTAGCTCCATAGTTAAAGTTACAAGGAGGAAAATTAAACACGTGGTTACATTATTGTGCTTACTTTTTAGTAGGTGGTTTTATTGTGATCCCATTGCCACAGTAATGTGTATGTTGTGTGATTGTTACTGATCAAGGACTATCTGGTAGTGTGGTGAGTAATGAAGAGTCCCGGGACGTATTAACAATATGCATCCTCCTATTGAAGTCCCATTCTTCAGCACCACGGACAGCGCGCTTCTCCATTTCAGAACACGCTGTGCACAAGTGGAGCAAGCTTTCAGCATTTCTTTTTTTTTAAGTTTGTATGTATTCCAGATACCTGATGTTATCACAGTGTGAGTACAAACATAACAAAAAAAACATAATTATTATTTGAAATATGCAGCACCAGCTTTCTTTTTCTTGTATGGTGGTGCATTATCCACCGCTTTCAACACCTCTACTTTTGTCTGCAAGGATAGTGCAAGTTTTTGCGTGAGCACTGTGGCAACTCCAAATGCATCATAGGATCTGTGGTCCCCAAACAGCTCTACAAGACAGTACAGAGGCGCCAATCTGGATGCAAATGAATACATTTGGTGCTGTCCTCAGTAATGGGAGCCCAATGGGTTCTTATACATTTCTGAGCCCATTTGCATCTCAAGCTAATTGGAGCCATTTACTCAACATGGTTCCTTGAGTTTGTAAATGGCTTGAACAATTGTTACTAATTATAAAGCTTAATGAGTAAAATCAGAATAATTTGTTACCAGCAGACCAGAAAAAAAATGACAAGGAAAAGAGGCTCAGGTCACGGGAGAAGAGATTAAAAAGAAGGAATGCTGGAACACTGGAGCGACAAAATAAAAGATATCTTCATAGTGTGTATTATATTACCATGGAATTGATGTGTTGAGAAGTGACTGTTCTTTTTACTGTTCTCTGTTCTCTCATGGATTCAGTTCATCTCTATTTATTCAGTTGGGTTGCCCCCAGTATTTGTCATGTACTGTACAGCTCTATTTATTATGAAGCCCCTGTGACTCAGTCCTCTCCACTCCAGCACTGTCTGTGATGAAAGGCAGCTTTCCCATTCCTCCCATCTTCATTCCCAGTCTATCGCTGCCTGTTCTGTGGAGCAGAGCCCTGACTCTCTCTGCCCTCATTAACCAGCACCTCTGCTACTACATTAACATTCATTTTGAATTACAATGAATAGAACTCCAATCCACGTTCAATTCTACAGCTATTTTTATGAACAGCTATTGTCTTGAAATGTACTGTGATGTCTTACATATGCAATGTCAGTCCTCTCACAATCACCGTGTTACTGAAGCTATAGATTGTTATGCACACTTTAAGTGATTCAATCACACCTGCTGTTTACTCTTCTCCAGGCCCCACTGCTCCATGGGAAGCATGCCTGGACCACATGGTCTCTCGCTGATCAGCAGCTGAAGGAATTCATCGGACAGCCTTCCCGTAATGGTGCTGCTCTCGTACTGCTAGTGATGTACAGCAGGGGCTGCCTGTAATCCCAAGAGCACCCCACTGAACCATTATTACAGCTGTGTGAGTAAACACACCCCGATAGACAGAACAGCAATAGCAAACATTATCCATCTGTTTCAACAGCAGTGTGGTAGACATGTGTGTGTGTCAGTGTGTGTGTCATTGTGTGTGAGTGTCAGTGTGTGTGTGTGTGTGTCAGTGTGTGTGTGTGTGTCAGTGTGTCAGGGTCAGTGTGTGTGTGTGTGTGTGTCAGTGTGTCAGGGTCAGTGTGTGTCAGTGTGTGTGTCAGTGTGTGTGTGTGTCAGTGTGTCAGGGTCAGTGTGTGTGTGTGTGTCAGTGTGTCAGGGTCAGTGTGTGTGTGTGTCAGTGTGTGTTTGTGTGTCAGCGTGTGTTTGTGTGTGTGTGTCAGGGTCAGTGTGTGTGTGTGAGTGTGCCAGTGTGTGTGTGTGTGTGTGTGTGTGTGTGTGTCAGTGTGTCAGGGTCAGTGCGTGTGTGAAAGTGTGTGTGTGCATCAGTGTGTGTGTGTGTGTGTGTGTTCGTGTCTCTCCCACATTCTCCCCAGCTCTTGATTGATGTCAGATATCTGCTCAGTGTTTGCTAATAAATTCATAAAATTCATTTTCCTTTCCCTCTCCTATACTGTTTTGTGACTTCCTCTAAGGAATGACTAGAAAGAAACATAAATCAAACAGCCCAGGGGCCATCTTGTGCTATAGATACACATTCAAAAGGTACTTTCACTGACAATAGGCTTGGGTTCGACCAGCATACCAGTAAAGGTCCCTGTGCAGCCCTGGTTAGTGTGGGGCTGGCCTCTGTCACTGTCTTTCAGTGCTGAACAGTTACCGAAGCAGTCTTGAAAACAATGCATGCGGTGCTGTACAATGTGTGTCTCTCTACTGCACACACAATACATTACTTCAAATGCATGTAAATGCATGATAGCTTCTTATTCTATATGCCTTGGAAAGGGTCTGTAGTTCTGTTTATTTATATTAGATACAGTGCAAGCCTAAACACCTAAATACTCTACTCACATCTCAGAGCATTATAAATATGCACCCTGATCCAATTGCATCAAAACACAAGCAAAAATAAAAGTTTAAGAGGGGAATGGCCCGAGGCTTCATTTCTGAAAACTTCATTGTGTGCAGCCAACAGTGTCTTATGACTGGTACGTTCTGAATCTCTTTTAGGTATGACTAGTGATTAAATATCTGTGTTTGATTATTAGCTGAATTAGATTAGGAGTTTCACACTCATTCTTGTTAGCAGAAGAGAATGTGTTTCAATGATGCTTATTTTTTCAATAAGAAATAACAAATCAGTGATCAGTGTTTTTTTCTCTATGGCAGTATTCAATCAACAGTGTCTTATGACTGGTACGTTCTGAATCTCTTTAGTATTTACTCAACTTTTCATTTTTGTATGATGCCAAGGTATGTTCAGGGCGTGTGTGGAAATGTAATTTAATAGGGAAACAACATGTGTCATTTAGCTTCACCATATTTAATCCTCCCCTCATGAAGAATGCATCACATTGCTGAACTGCACATCAATGAATAATAAACAGTGCTGCTGTTTGAGTGCCCAGGTTCAAACCCCTCCCAGCACATTGTCTAATCCTGCCAGTTTAATAAACAGCGAGGGAGAGTGTGTGACGATGAAGGTGTCTAATCCTGCCAGTTTAATAAACAGCGAGGGAGAGTGTGTGACGACGCAGGTGTCTAATCCTGCCAGTTTAATAAACAGCGAGGGAGAGTGTGTGACGACGCAGGTGTCTAATCCTGCCAGTTTAATAAACAGCGAGGGAGAGTGTGTGACGACGCAGGTGTCTAATCCTGCCAGTTTAATAAACAGCGAGGGAGAGTGTGTGACGACGCAGGTGTCTAATCCTGCCAGTTTAATAAACAGCGAGGGAGAGTGTGTGACGACGCAGGTGTCTAATCCTGCCAGTTTAATAAACAGCGAGGGAGAGTGTGTGACGACGCAGGTGTCTAATCCTGCCAGTTTAATAAACAGCGAGGGAGAGTGTGTGACGACGCAGGTGTCTAATCCTGCCAGTTTAATAAACAGCGAGGGAGAGTGTGTGGTGACCAAAAGTAAATCATATATCCTTCTTGGCCCTTTATAAGCACCACAATTAAAATACCACTAAACTGCTGTGCAGAGACACCCCTACCCAGCCCCATCCCCTCTGCACAACTGAATCAAGCTCTTACCTTGAGACAATTCATCTATTTGAAAAGATTAAAGACCATGAAACCTAGGGTGTCACCTTTGATAATCTTTGGTGCAGAGAGCTAATAGGAAATCCATTCATTGACAGATTTGTTATTCTTTTTTCCACTTTGTTTTAAGAAGGCGCCGCTCATCCTTCCTGCAGCCAGACAGTCATTAATTGTCCAGCTGGCTAAGAGGGAGCTGGATACAAGGGCTCTGTTGTGGCTGAAACCATCAGCCTGGCAGTTTCTGAAGCAGTTCAGGGTGCAGCGCTACCCTGGATAAATAATTAAGGCTGAGGTTATGATTACACAACAATTACTTTCAGCTTCTCAAATATTAAAAGCCTCTCATAAAACATAAACCCCCCATTGCCCTCTTTACATCATGGGCCCCCAGAGGCCAGCGTTAAAGCAGTCAGGAGCTACCTGTCTGAAACATCTTAATGGGGTTGTATGGAGTCATAAGCCCAGGTCTTTTCATGTGACAGGGTTATGAATGAGAGAATTAGAATCAAGTTGGCATGTATATCATCCATATATCAGACATAGAGATTTCGAATGAAGGTGGTAAAGGTTCTAGAGTGTTTCAGAAAGAGTAGTGTGTGTTCATGAATCTTGTATAAACTTTTGCATGTATTTCTGTTGCTTCCCATGCCTTCCCCAGCAACAGGGTCATCTGCTTCTGGTACTGCATTGTGACCCTCAATTAAAAGCCATTGGAAACAGAGTTTCACTCACACTTAATCCGGCCCCTGTTTCAATGTGCGAAGTCTGCACTCTGGTCTCTCTCAAGTGTTCCAGGGAGACTTTTCTGGATATTTCAGTGTGTATCCCCCTGCCTTTTGCTGAGGGACCCACTGTTTAATAATTGATAGAGGCTCCCTCATGTAAAAAAAGAAAATGTTCTCATAAAGACAAGCGCTCATAAAAGACACTGAAAAAGCTGACACAGGCCTGGAGAGCTTAGACCAAATCAACCTGGGGATTATTGCACCGAGACCAACAGCTGACTGGGAAATGTGCTTTAAACACACACACACACACACACACACACACACACCACTCAATAAACCCTGCTGCATCTGTAAACCCCAGCGTTGGAATAACTGGCTGACATTTCTTATTTGGACTGTGAATTTTCCAAACTGTTTGAGAGTATCACACTGAATTTTCAATTTCACGAGTCTCAACACCACAGAACACCAATGCTCAGCCAGCAACAGGCATCTATAATACTCTTTACCATTTAGCATTGAAATACATCAGAAAAAATTATTATAAATTTAGAGCAACATTCAAAACAGGCTTTTGTGGCTCACAATTCATGCAGAGTACAAACCCTTTGCCAGCACAATGCAACCAGCTCAGCACTGAAGCTGCTCTCTGCCAGTCCCTTTGAATTCTGAGACATGTGAAGCTCTCCCTGTATTATCACCAGCTCTCTATTAGCCGTGTTTTTACTCAGTCTTCGGTGGTCACAATGGAGGGATTCCGCTGTATAACAGACATATTGTTCCCAGTTCCAGTTGCTAGGAGACAGAGGAGTTTGATTACAACACGCAAAGTAAGATTTTGTGGTCAGTTGCCCACTTTGTGTACTTTCCTAAATCCTGTTCATTCCACTCAATTGCAGGTCTGAAACATGTTAAATGCAGAGATCAGATGGTTAGCGGCATCACAATAGGCTGTGAAACTTTCAGCTTTAAACTGCAGCTGCATTCAGAAGAGCCAGGCAGAATGAACACGTAATTGTATCTGTGGCATCTAACAGAGACAGCTGAAGTCTAATTTGAATGGATGAAATGAAGTATGTTTTTCATAAAACTGTTTTAGAATAGCTTCCTTAACATACCATAACAGTTTCATACACACAAAAAAAACATTCAATCTGTCAAATTCATTAATAAAACATGGTCAAATGCCAGAGCTAGCAGTGATCCCAATGCACACTACAGTACATACAACATAAACAGAACACCGTGGTTAATTAGCTTCTCTCACAAGGGAAGCCTGTAATTACTTGGGACTTTGCCTCTCCTGAATTATTAATTTCCTCTTTTAAAATATTTCAATCTGAACTATTGTGTCTCCTTGATATTCACTGCATTCTATAAAGTGTATGCATTCATCTTTAAATACAACATCCTATAGCAAGTGTCAACACCACCATCCCTTTGCTGTGCTCTGATGCAGTAATTGCAGCTTACTTTCCATGCTTCCAGTTCAGAAATATTTCACCCCCAAAATAACGAGGATAAGGAAAATGCATTTGCACACAGCATGGCTGGGAAGGGAGGGGAGGGGAGGGGCAGGACGGGGAGGGGCTGAGAGGAGAGGGGCGGGGCTGGGAAGGGGAGGGGAAGTGGCAGGGCTGAGGGAAGATTGAAGTTGCGGGGAAGGGGAGGGGCGGGGCTGTGAGGAGAGGGGCAGGGAGGGGAGGGGGCGTGGATGGGAGCGGAGGGGCAGGGCAGGGAGGGGAGGGCTGAGGGAAGATTGAAGGGGCGGGGAAGGGGAGGGGCAAGGAGGGGAGGGGGGGCATGGCTGGGAGCGGAGGGGCAGGGCTGGGAAGGGGCGCTGCAGGAAGGCAGAGAGACCTGAACAATCCTGTTGGTCACAGAGGAGTAAGAGATACAGTGACTGACAGTTCTTAAGCCACAGCTTTCCTTGCTTCATTTCACCACACGTAAGCTCTACAGTCTGCCTGTCACACTGCAGCATCCAGAATTAACTGACAGCACATTGCAAGGGAGTGGCATATTGACACAGACAGTGTGTGAATCCGAGACGTGCAGGTAAACAGGCAGTGAGACGCACTGCTGGTTTTGATACGACTGACCCCTTTGTACAATGGCTAAGATGCAAAAAGCACATACAACAGCAGTACAATTTCCACTTCTCAATATCATGGCAGAGAACTTCGGATAAGGCACTCCTTAAAAAGGTCTATGTTATGGTAATGTATCTGACCTATGAATACCAGCGTTATTTCCTATTGCTCTGTTTGTGAGACTATTACAGTTTTACCAATGTAAAGCTCTTCCTACAGTACGCTTATACTGTACATTCAGTGTCTTATCATGATTAGCCATGGTTTTAATCAAGCTCTACCACACACATTACTCATTTACTTTCCCTGCCTAGGTCTTAATAAGCTTTTATGCTTGATATTCCACTGCAAATGCTTTTTAGGGCATTTGTTTTGGTCTCTGCTTAGTCCTTGGATGCAACCACTCTGTCCTAATTATAATAATAACCTCCCCCTGCAGGCTTGAGGAGACAGGCATGAGCTAAGCAGGGACATGAAATTAGATCTGATTTAGATAAAAGGCTATTGCTTAAGACAAACACAATTGTATTACATTTCCTCTTTGGCAGACAACACTCTTGTAGGCAAGGATACAGATACTTAATGAAACAGTTTGTTTGTAATCTTTTATTATGTTTTTCATTTAAATGGATTCTTTTAACTGAGGGCTCTGTGGACAGTGTGAGAGACTGCAAGCAGATTCACAGACCCTATTATTCTGAAGGATGCCAATAATCTCATCTAAAAAACCTCCCGCTGTTCCCTTGTGCTGCAGGGAGGCAGTGTGAATCCACACTACTGAGAAAGGCTTGCTCTCAAAATCACAGGGTTGGCTCTGTGCCTCTCCCAGTACTCTTAATCATGAACTAATATCTGAGTGAAGAAATAAATCAACTGCTCTGAAAGAAAAGCCATGATCTCGGGATGATTGTGTGGCACTCAAGCTTGAAGTGCAAGTAAATCAATGCAATGCAGTAGAACACGCCACGGCCCCCAGTTCCACCAGAACACAACAATCCCCATAGCAGCACATCATGATTGTATTAGACCTGGAATAATCTGCAGCCTATCCACAGAATAACCAGGAGCTGATTTAGTGAAGTGAAAATGCAATCCTCTTCAAGGTAATGATTCTCCTGAACCCTCCAGCTGAATCCTAGAACACAACAAGGCTTTTCTGTATGTATAGCTCAGCCCTGGATGCTGAATTCTAGAACACAACAAGGCTATTCTGTATGTATAGCACAGTTCTGGATGCTGAATTCTAGAACACAACAAGACTATTCTGTATATATAGCACAGCTCTGGATGCTGAATTCTAGAACACAACAAGACTATTCTGTATGTATAGCACAGCTCTGGATGCTGAATTCTAGAACACAAGGCTATTATGTATGTATAGCACAGCTCTGGATGCTGAATTCTAGAACACAACAAGGCTATTCTGTATGTATAGCGCAGCTCTGGATGCTGAATTCTAGAACACAACAAGGCTATTCTGTATGTATAGCGCAGCTCTGGATGCTGAATTCTAGAACACAACAAGGCTATTCTGGATGTATAGCACAGCTCTGGATAACACTTCTACAGTCCTGTAAGTGGCAGGTCACATACCTCATATTAAAAGTGGGAAACCATAGGAATTCAATAGGAAACAATACAATCATATATAATTACATTTGCAACTTTCAGTACTTTATTGTGTAGAATTGGTGATTTTTTAATGATCAAGACATTTTTGAAAAACATAACATAACAAATCTGATTGAAAGTTGGCATAAAAGTGGACAGATTGTTTTCTGACCTTTATTAAACCTCTAAGTTCTAACAAAAATCCCATGCCTTCACTAGGTGAGACAAAAGAGAGTCCCAAGCAGCACTGCTGCTATTGTGTTCCATGCAGTCTAACTGCCATGGCAATGCAGCTGCTATTGTATTTCATGCAGTCTCACTGCCACGGCAATGCAGCTGCTATTGTGTTTCATGCTGTCTCACTGCCACGGCAATGCAGCTGCTATTGTGTTTCATGCTGTCTCACTGCCACGGCAATGCAGCTGCTATTGTGTTTCATGCTGTCTCACTGCCACGGCAATGCAGCTGCTATTGTGTTTCATGCAGTCTCACTGCCACGGCAATGCAGCTGCTATTGTGTTTCATGCAGTCTCACTGACACGGCAATGCAGCTGCTATTGTGTTTCATGCGGTCTCACTGACACGGCAATGCAGCTGCTATTGTGTTTCATGCAGTCTGACTGCCACGGCAATGCAGCTGCTATTGTGTTTCATGCGGTCTCACTGACACGGCAATGCAGCTGCTATTAGGTTTCATGCAGTCTCATTGCCATGGCAATGCCCAGACTCTGCAGAACATGCAGGGCAAGAGGACTCAAGGCCTGGCAGTGCAGTGAGAGGATTGCATCTGTTGCTGTTTAAATCCTTCACCACATACTGATCCAAACAATTCAGGGAGGTAAAGGCTTGTCTTATTAAAAGGCATGGATGGTGGGAGAATCACAATTAGAAAATTAATTAAAATGTAAATTGAGCTCTGATTCAATGCTTCTGCCTTCTAGCCAAAATACCTATATTCATCCTGTGTGTGCATATAATTCATTTAACACAGATATAAGTAGAAACATCTCTAAATGCAAGTTCTGTACTGTATGAACATGTGTAAGCAGCTGGAGGTTAAACGAGCCATATCGCAGATCAGTGGAAACAGATTTCTATCAAAACACAAGACATTTTGTGTCTTCCCCTTGTTTTTGAGAATTCGACATCTGGCAATAGTATCCTCTAAATCTTTTTCTTAATTAACTTTGTTTATAGGAACAAGAGACTTTGCTGTTGTTATACGACCCTGGGTGTTTTCACACAGAAGGGCAAAGGATAGGAAAAAATCAAGAGAAGAGTGGCGGGCCCCGAGGGAACTACAGTGAAAAAGATAAAGTCAATGAAGATGGCACAGGGCCAAGCCAAACACAGAACACAGCCAGCCAGCGCTGAACGCATTCACTTAGCAGAGAGCAGCCAACCCAAGAGGCCACAGGGTAGTCTAATGTAGTTAACTAGAGATACGGCAGCAATGAGTGTCCCACAGGGGCAGAAAGAACAAACACATAGCCAAGGCTCCGATACTGTATTCAAGGCAGTGAAAAAGTGAAAATCCAGCTCACACCCAAGAGAACTTAGAGAAATCCACCTTACCTTTCATTCCAAACTTGGAGCGACGTCCATATTTGTTGATGAGGACGAAGAGCACCACAAGAAGGACACAGGCGAATCCGGCCAGGCCGACTGCAATCGACACCTGCAGTGGAGAGAGAGCCCTGGGGTATAAAACACTGCTGTGAAGCACAGGAACACCACACTGCTCAACCCTCCATAGCGCTTCATTTGTCTTAAATAGAACCCAATCCCTATTATCTACATAGCTCAGAATATTCCAGATTTAACCATTAATAATGCAGCATTTAGCCTTGACTAGGTCTGCTTTTCTATTCATATCACAGAATATTTCTTACTGAGTTTACAGCAAGACTTTCATAACACACAAAACAAATGCCCAACCTATGAAAAATCTAAACTTAGAAATAGCAGTTTGAGCTACTCTGGAGCTTAACTAATGTTATGATTTGTTTAATTCATTTAATTTCAAGCTCACAAAACCTGGACTGAATCAATCTGCCATGCAGTGGATGTCTGAAACCTCCAGATGGAAAGAGTCAGGAGATGTTTATAATGAGCTGAGGTTCTGTGATAGACAGACAAAGGCAGTGGGGTTTGTCAGCACACTCACCCCGAAAGTGTCCTCTTCTGGCTTGTGAGTTACACTCACAGGAGGCGTGGGGGTAACGGAATACACTAGCAGAGAGACAGAGACCAGGTTAGACGTCCTTATCATCAAATTAACCTCACTGTCCTTACAGTATGCAACACATTCCAACAGTGCTATACTGTAGAACTGGAATAGTGGGGCTATGATAAATAATTTATTTCTTATTCTTAAATAGTTAATGGCTAATATTTGATCTTCCAGATACATATTTCTATGCTGTATTTTACATACATGTACAACTAATTCAGATTTTCCTTTTTGCTGAAAGACTATCCCAATATTAATCACTGTACAAGGGACTGTGCAATTCCAAGCAGAACGTATGTCTAGTAATGTCTGTTCAGAGAAAATATCTGTTTACTTACAGATACTTAGGGTTAGGTTTTTTTAAATACTATTACCTACAGAGAAAGTATTTTTTTTGTGAACTTGTCACACTTCAAAAACAAACAAGACAACAAAAAACAAAGCAAGCTGAACCTGTATAGATAGCATCCGAGCTATGCAACAGTGGTATTAAGTGAGCAGGTACTGCACTTGAGACTCGAGGGAAACTGGATGTTTTACAGCCAGACTGCCATTGGCAGAGTTCAACAGTGAAGAGAATCAATGCAGCCCCCCTCTTGCATTCCAGATACCCAGGCCTGCTCAATAATAATTAGCATCACATCTGTTGAACTTTCAATCCATTCATCTGGGCTTGATTTTGTAGTCTTATTATTATTATTATTATTTATTTCTTAGCAGATGCCCTTATCCAGGGCGACTTACAATCGTAAGCAAATACATTTCAAGTGTTACAATACAAGTAATACAAGTAATACAATAAGAGCACTCCTCTGCAGGGTTTGACTGTGTGTAAAGCCTCTGTGCTGTTGAGGGAGTCAATCCACTTTATTGACAATCCTTGCCAGTCACCCACCCCATGAAGTCTGCATGTTGTAGTGAAGTGATCTGAGGGGGTCATGGAGGTGTTATGAAGTGGACATAAAAGGTGTAAGATGAAGGTCAACGTCAAAGAATGCACTGCCTTTCATTTTCACACGATGGTTACATTGGCACAGAAACTGCACTGTGGGTATCAGGTATGCTTGTAGAATACATGACCAACCGAGACAGAGTTCTCCTTCAATAAAGGAAGTGTTGCCACTGTTAGCTTAGAAGAACGACTTCCTGATAGCACCATGGTTTGCCTGAGCCCTTAATAAACACATGAGGACATACAGCCTTTTTGTTCAACTGTGTCCATTATACCAATGTATGACAGCACAGACTTACTGGAATCTTCAGTTACTGTGTTATATCAATGTATGACAGCACAGACTTACTGGGATCTTCAGTTACTGTGTTATATCAATGTATGACAGCACAGACTTACTGGGATCTTCAGTTACTGTGTTATATCAATGTATGACAGCACAGACTTACTGGGATCTTCAGTTACTGTGTTATATCAATGTATGACAGCACAGACTTACTGGGATCTTCAGTTACTGTGTTATATCAATGTATGACAGCACAGACTTACTGGGATCTTCAGTTACTCTGTTATATCAATGTATTACAGCACAGACTTACTGGGATCTTCAGTTTCTGTGGAGGGAAAAACAAGGAAAAATCATGTGAATAAAAACTGCAAAAAGAAAACCTCAATAAAACATTTGAAATAAAACAGTGATGCAGAGTACTGTAATGACACCTGTAGTTATCTGACCAGATGAAGCCACACAGAAAAATTGGTAACATGGTGCAATTAAAAAAAAGCAGCAACTCCATGTGTAATGAATTGTGGGTCCCATCTTTCCTGGAATTGCACCCTATCCAGAGCAGTCAGGCATGCCCAGGAAGTGCCCTCACTCACCCTCGAAGGGGGAGTGCAGGAAGTGTGCATAGATCGTGTCGCTGACGAAGCCCAGCCCATTCCATGCCTCCAGGGTGTAGTTGCCGTTGTTGTAGTGTGTGGGGTTTATGAAGATCAGACAGCCCTCCTGGTAGTCCTGGTAGTCTTCCTTGTCAGTGTAGATGTATCCGTTGTCCCCAATCTCCACTCCATTGTGCAGCCAGCGCAGCTCTGGAGGAGGGTTCCCACGCACAATGAATTCCACACATGTATCGTGTCTGCGCTCAGGCTCCACCAGCTTCACGATGTGAGGGGGGTCTGCAGTGCAGGGAGGCACACACGTTACAGTGAGGCAATGCACTGAGCTGCTTATTTACTGCTTTTGTATTTGTTTTATTTCTGATGTCCTACCTCCCCTGTGCACAAAGCCCTGTTACACTGTGAAGCTATTGGCTACTCAGGTCAAACTAGTCCTGAGGTCCAGCCCTGCAACTGAGGCTCTGCTGCAAGAGCTTTGATGGTGCTCTGAACAGAGCGTCAGTGAAATGAGTCAGAGCCTCAGAACACAACCATTTCAATAAATTAATCATTAGTGCGTCAGTGAATGACCTCACATACTCTGAGTCAGAGTCTTAGAACAGGACTGGAGTGTTTAAGTATATAAACCAGCCAGCAAAAATCTTAATAATTCACACATAGTTAGACAGTCTTCCCTTGTTATAGGTTTCTATTTTTGGTTTCCAATACCACAAAGTGACCCAATATAATTACGGTTTCCAATATTGCTCAAATGTTCAACAAGAATCTTTAAAGAAAAGTGAAATCCTGACCAAACATTTTCTGGCCAAACTCTATGTGTGTGTGTGTGTGTGTGTAGTGTGTGTGTGTGTGTTTATTATGTGTGTATAGTGTGTGTGTGAGGAGGGGGAATGTACTTAGACTGCAAGTTCATGGCAATGTAAGTGCAGTTAATCTGAAACGTGATGCCATGTAGAATCACTATAATGGGCGTGGGCACTTGCTTGTGTTTAGCGAGGGAAAGCTTCTTTTAAAAGAAGCTGGCTGGTCAGCTCACAGCATGCAGAAGATATGAAAGCAAGCGGCTTGGCTGCATGTGACCAGGAGAAGCTAGGTGTGCAGTGATTAGTGCAGACTCAGCTACCCAGTGAAATACTCTCAAAGCTGCAGGTAGAATACAGCTTCACTCTCCAGTAAAAGGTGTGTGTGTGTGCCAGGGACACTCACACTGAACGGACAGCAGCACAGTGGAGTTGGTTATCCCCACCACATTCTCTGCGATGCAGGTCAACTGAAAGCTGTTGTCCTCCCAGCTGACATTGAACAGAGTCAGGTTGATGGAGTGAACATTCGGCCAGTTCACGTTGGTCTGGAGGTGAGGGGAGAGAAAGAGCGAGTCAATGCAAGCAGCAGTGTGCAGCAGCCTGGCTTTGTGATAGATGCTCAAACCCATCCATCATATCCACACTCCAAGCTCACAGCATTCCCTCAGTGCAGCCGCTCTCACCTGGTGTGTGTTTATAGAGTGAAGACCCGTAACTATCCAGTCGACGTCGGGTAAGGGGGACCCCGAGCCGTTACAGGTGACCACCACACGCTCCCCCTCCATCACCGTCAGGTTACTGTGGCTCACACTGATTTCTGGTAGGTCTGGCAAGGAAGAGAGGCAGGGAGATGAGTCATGGGCTGCGGCCTCCTGCAGTGCTTAATACCCTGCTTTCATTTCTTTGTAATAGCACAGCATGTTACAGGTTCCACTGGGTTTTTTTCTATGGCTGTTTGAGATGACATGGAATATGCAGCAGAGTGGAATTGGTATAACTTTCAGGCGTGCCTGACTGCATGGAGCTGCAGTGTTCCCTGGTTAAAAGGTATCCTCTATTACACAAAACTAGTTATACAGTAACTGCATGGTGTCAATTGTAAATGTCCCTATAATAAATTATAATTCACATAAAAAGGCAGAACACATATGACAGCCCCCTAACTATGGCTCCTGAGTGCTGTTTTCTAAGGAGAAAGCAATGGACTTGCAGCAGAATGTTTTGCCCATTAATGATCCAGGCAGTCCTGGGCAGGCCAGTAAGACCTATTCAGCTAATTCCAATACACAGGATATAGTGTTAATTCATCAGAGTGGTCCTATACAATTGTCCATAGTGAGAATGTATTGTTTGAGGTGTTTTGAGGCTTGTGAATAGACAGCATGCCCTACCACACAGTGTGATGTTCATGTCCTGGAGTGGAATCACCTCCGACTCCCCATTCTTACAGAGCAGCTGCTGGGTGTGCAGCCCGGCCTCCTCTCGCTGCTGCCACAGCTGCACCCAGCGAATGTCACAGCTGCAGTTGAACAGGATGTTGTCCAGCCTCCTGCAGGAAAGCACACAACTTGGTTCAGTCACACGGGGACGGAAGTAGGTTAAGGACAACAATGTCTCATCCCACTGAGTGCCCCAAACATCCATCAGATTGCGCCTGGAGAGCAAAGCACGCGCTCCATATTCCAGCACCCCAGCCTATAGCATGTGCTGCCTGCTGCTGTGTGTGCTGCACAGGGCACAGAACACCACCCAAACACATGCACTAAACAAGGTGCACGTGCTGCTTCTTGAAGTCTCTATAGGAATGCTTGGATTGATACAGGCAGCTGTGTTTTTAACTCATTCTTTGGAGCAATAAAGTCACTTTGCAGAACAGCCTGGAAAACACTGAATTTAAAGGTTTGTTGTGTAATAAGACATTTGTATCTAAAGTAATGATCCACATGCACTGAAGGGTTAAATGTGGAAAGGACTGTCTCTGTGTAGAAGTACCCCAGCAGGAGGAACACTTCCATTGGTAACGCTGCTTTTGAACTTGGTTGCTAGGCGAGGAGGAAGCCCCAGTGCTGAATGTGTGAAGTGCTTTATTATAACCAAGACTTGTACCTGTGAAATTCTGCTGGGCTGTCACCAGCTTTAACAAGCAAACCTGCTGAAAGCTGGCAGGCAGCCTCTGCCTCTTTCCTTTCTACTCAGAAATGTTTGAAGCTGCGAATGAACTTGAGCAGAAGACACTGGCCTACAGAAACTGTTTGAACTGGTTATAAATTAATTCAATTTATAGTGTTGCTCAGTAAACCTCAAATTACTGCCTGGACAGGCTTTCTTGACTTCCATTTCTAAAATATAATGTCTCCAAATAATAATGTATTTTTCCCAGTCCTTGGTGACATTAACAGATTTTAAAATGAATCTACAGACTGGCCTCAGATTATTACAAACAGCAGCTCTGGTAAGCCAATGAGGATAAGCATTGCAACTGCAAGTTAAAACTCCTACTTATCAATGGAAAAGCAAACAAACAAAATATTCAGCAATGGAAAGGTTCAATCTTTAGCTCTACAGTCGTTCGATAACAATGAGCAAGCATACATTCTAAACAGCAGGGCAGGGCCAGCTAATCTGTATTGATCATCTTAAAAAGGCACTGGAGAAAGAGCTCCCCTGGGGGGATTCATTTTACAGCATCATTAAGATAAATGAGAAAAAATATATATTTTATATATATAAAATGTACTGTTGTAAGAAAAACTAGCGGAGTCAGAAAAAGAAAACGATCAGGGAAACAGTATAAGTGAAGTGATCTTTCCCTGGCACACGGTCAGTTTTTGATTAAGAGGTGTTTTTTCCTTGGTGTTGCTTTGTGCATCATCTCTTTCAAAGCCAGGATGCTGTCAGTTTGATTAGCTGTTAGGTCCAGGCCAGTTCAAATAATGTATACTTTGTTTTAGTCCACAATAAAAGACTTTGGTTTGGTTTAAGCATTTTTGAATGGGATGTGCTGATAAATGTCACTACAGGCTGATAAAAGTTCAGTAAATTTGGTGCACACTAGAAAGGTGTTTGCCAAAACAAATCACACCAGAATGTGCTCGCAGATGATCCTGCTGATAGAGGAATAGTTAGTGTATAAATCTGTAACTGTGGCAGTTTCATTACCCTGCAATTATGAAGCTGTGGACACATTTCCTGATCAGTCCAACAACATGTTCAGAAGTTATTAGCTTTCATAGAAACAAACATCTAAACATGCAAACAAGAAACAAACATGAACCAGCATATGGACAGCATGGACCAGCATGTGGACAGCATGTGGATAGCATGGACCAGCAAGTGGATAGCATAGACCAGCATGAGGACAGCATGGACCAGCATGTGAACAGCATGAACCAGCAAGTGGATAGCATGAGGACATCACGGAGCAGCATGTGGACAGCATGTGGATAGCATGGACCAGCAAGTGGATAGCATAGACCAGCATGTGGACAGCATGGACCAGCATGTGGACAGCATGAACCAGCATGTGGACAGCATGAACCAGCAAGTGGATAGCATGAGGACATGCGGGTCACACACAACAAGAGGAAGACTGTGATAATACCTTAGAGTGAGATCACATTGTAACCATGAAGCAATAACTTGTGAGATTGTCTCTGAACTCAAAGGGTTTCTTGACGTTCTGTTCCTGCCCATTCAAATATCCCCAAACTCTGTTTATATATTCATGCTGAGTAAAGTGTACTGGATTGGAGAGATAATAAGACATGGATTGCAATGAATGGAAATAAAGAACTTAAAAGAGGCATTTTGCATGGAAAAGCTCCTCCCAGACAGTCAGAAGAGAAAGAGATTGAATGACACGCAACCCCCCCTGGCAGACAGACACTGTAGCGACAGAATCCAAACAGAGTGGATCCTTGTGAATGTGACTTTGTCTGCTACTGCAAATATCCTTCAATTAGAGAACATATGCCATTAGCACAGCTCCCTTGCTCTGACAGTCAAGCACCATTGAGAAGCAGGGAAGACACAAGCATGAACCAGGAACACACATACGAAGTATAACAGGATCACTACAATAGACTCCAGGGTATAACAGGATCACCTCAATAGACTCCAGGGTGTAACAGGATCACCTCAATAGACTCCAGGGTATAACAGGATCACCTCAATAGACTCCAGGGTATAACAGGATCACTACAATAGACTTCAGGGTATAACAGGATCACCTCAATAGACTCCAGGGTATAACAGGATCACTACAATAGACTCCAGGGTATTTTAAGATCACTGTGTGAAAAGCTGCACCGGTGCTTTTGATTAATCTGGACCAGATTCTTAAGAACAGGGGTGTGCGCAGGAATGCAAATTTGACCGCTATTGGGGGGCACATTAAACTATATATATATATATATATAGTGTGTGTGTGCGTGTGTGCGCATGTGTGTGTGTGTGTGCGTGTGTGCACATGTGTGTGTGTGTGTGTCTTGATATGGTTATATAAATAAATAGCATTAAACTCGCCATTTCAATGAAAGTCCATACACTGGAGCTTTTAACACTGAAACATCTTTCTGCAGTTGCAATTGTAACAGGTAGCGTGGCCAAAAGCACCAATAGGTGGAATACATCAGGATAGAGAAGTCCCAGGTCGTGTTCTTTACAGACCTTCATGAGCAAAGACATTGCACTGTGTGATTCCTGAGCGTTAGAAATAGTCTCAATGTGGGTTACAAATAAATCCATACTGCATTTCAGGAGCTGCATTGAAATTCTTGATTCAGCTTCACAAGTGCTTTCCCTTTAGTACACTAACAGTTTTCAGTTTAAGATAAGAAGTGGCTTGGAGTATTTCTGTACTTTTCTGATTAAACTGTCTGTCGATCTCACTTATATTTCTCTTGCAAAGGTTAAAAAACTCAGGATTCCGGCTGTGCGAGTCCCATCAAAATGTTCCAGTGTTGTTGTCAGGCGCTTTTTCCTGAATGTTAGCATTTGCAGAGTCAGTTCATTAGCACGATTTTCAGCTTCTAAAAAGTACTCACAGAATTAACTTTTCACACGTTTAAACACCTCTCTATGACACTTACTGCACTGGCTAAATCAATGTTCTCCCTCTGCAAAAAATGGTAGCATAAAATAGCATCATTTAAAAATGTGCTGTTTTTCCACTAATTGTACTACTGCAGCTGGACTCAAACATTAAGTGGACACGAATACGCTTGCATCCTTAACTGCACTTATGGGGGAACGTGTGCAAAGCGAGTCCATGTGCGTCCATAACTGCACGTTATGAGGAAATGCGTTCAGTTTGTGAGGGTCAGTGACAGAAAGTGCAAACGCAATACATTGAGAAGCACAAATCAATATTTTGGAGATGATTACTGGAGGGGCCAGTGCCCCTGCTTGCCCCCCCCCCCCCCCCCCCCCTTGTGCACGCCCCTGGTTGAGAATGTAATACATGTACATTGTTTTATTAAATTAGTCTGTGTTTATTGTATTTTATGTAATGTGTTAAGCTGCTGTCTGCCTCCGTTTCTCAATGCAATCCCCACAGAAATAAACCTTCAGAAATGAACAAAACATCAGAATGATTCATTTTCTCTTAATTGTATTAATACTTGTACTGTGATTCTTGAAATGTATTTTTTGTTTATGACTGTAAGTCGCCCTGGGTAAGGGCGACTGCTAATAAATAAATAATACTAATACTAATACTAATACTAATACTAATACTAATAATAATAATAATAATAATTTGTTGATCATGTAGGAAAAAAACACACATTTCCTACCAAAGAAATAGGTTCTAATTCCTTTTATCATTAAAATGAATTGCAATGTAGTGCAGTTATCTCTTTCTTTTTTTATTGAGGGCTTCAGATTTTAGTAAATATAATGTGCTGTTTGGAGGTGTACAGAGAGGTGCTGTGTTTCTATATCCAAGTTTCAGATTTCTATTACAGCTTCTTCTCTCTATTATATATGTGACGGTCCCTTATCCAAGTTATTGAACTCTACTGAGAATAGGAATCCCTTTCTGCAGATATAGATAGTGCTGCCCCATTTTAACAAACTGTTGAAAAGTAAGCTTTGTTCCAGTATCTCAGGAAAATAAGCTTCTGCTAACAGTAACCTTATGGCCTCTAACTCTGCTCTTTCAGCCCCTCTCCTTGTCCCTCTCTCTCCCCCATCTCTTTGCATAGTGGGACTTTGGCAGGGAAGCGCTCTCTGTGCCAGGAGCAGACTCACAGTCCACCATGCATTATCATGTGATTTTTATATAATGCATATTGCATTGTGAGCATGCTATGTATCATATTAGGCCTTTAGTATAATTGCACTGTAAATGATTGGAAAGTTCTCATTCAGATGTAACAGTTATTCAATTGTACCGCAGCATTGTGTAACCCTCTGGAAGTACTCTGGGTTAAGTTCCCTCTGTGTTGGTGCAGTCTGTGGGCTTAAGGAATTGGAGAATGTCTTCTTTGAAAACTTACAGCTCAGAGAGTTGCAGCGTCTGGAAGAGCTGCCAGGACAGGGTGCTCAGCGGGTTCCTGGAAAGATTTCTGCCAATTAAAAAAGAGAGAGAAAAGAAATGACACACTGCCTGTCTGTGATTGTCTAAACTGCCAATTCAAAGAGGGGAACTTAGCAGCCATTTCAATACAAAGATCTTAAAGCAACAAGTTCAAGATCCATTTTACATAGAAAGAAAAGAAACAACCCGGTATTGAACAAGGAAAAACGTACATGAAAGTTAGATCCAGGAAATGTAACACAAGAGAGCAGTGCTATCTCAGAGCCACGTCGGCTGCTGAATGTTGAAATGTGTGCCGTGGGGGTGCTGACAGAGCTAGGACGGGGTTCACAACAAGTGGATTATTCCCTGTTCAGTTCTGGGATTGCCTTGTGGTTCAGTACTGGAAATTGAAATCTTTGGTCGATCTTCACAGCCCAGAAAAGTCCATTCTGTTTGGTTGTGGCCCAGCCACCAATGTGGCTCTCTGAAGGATGCAGTGAAACAAACGGCCCTCATTATCAATATTTATTGAATAGTTGAAATCCTTAATACCCAAACACTGCTGTGTTAGACCTTAACAGGCCTGGTGACAAGAAATCAATCGACTCCATGATGTTTTATTACATTGCATGCCCCTGCCTGGGCTGCTGTGTGCAGTGTGCAGGAAGGCTGTGCAGAGGCCTGGATGGTTGCCCTCCCTGCATGCCATGGCCCTTCGATTCTAAAGACGGACCCCTGATTCAGAGCGATTTCCTGGGGCTCTCCGGACAGCCAGCTCTGTGTCCATTCTGTTGAAAGGCTTGAAAGGCTGTTGTCTCTGAACCCACCTTTCTGCAAATGTATAGGGTTTAAAAGTCTGCCCTCACAGTATAATGCCACAGTGTGCTTGTTGAGACAGCTTTTTTGGTTTTAAAATGCAGTTCATGCACCAGAGTTGTGGGTAGTTTATTTAATGTTGGGCCAAGGTGGCATAAAAACTACAAACTCCATTACCTTGAAAAAGTGCAATCAAATCAAGTTCCAGTGAAATGGTTAATCAGAACGGTTATAACCCCTATCCAACTCCATTGTTTTAATTGCGATGACAAATCCACCACAAGGTCTACAAATCCTCAAGGTTGTATAATTGGTCGTTTGCTAGAACAGGAATACATTCTGTTATTGCTGTAAATAATCATGACATCCAAAATTAGATACTGCAGAGAATTGTAACACTTAAGTCATTTTAAAACCTAATAAGCACCTAAGATTCATACAGTTCAAAACTGCTTTGCAAATGATGCCAATGTTCTTGATAGACAACATTTCTACAGATAAAACACACTAATTGATATTGGGGGTCATTGGTTTTAGTGCTTATAACGTCTCTGGGCCACGTCCATTTAATGTTTTCTTTGCAAGTTTTAAAGGCGTTATTGGTCTATTTGTGGTGAAACAGTTTAAATAGATACACACAGAGCAAACTGTACCTCATTCCCATCAAGAGTTGAAGATTGGCATCTCTCCTAATTTCTCTCCCAGTTTCAGCGCAGGCTGCTGTCTGTAGCTCTTTACTCTGAGCATGTCAGTGTCACTAATTCAGAGTCCATATTAGGACTGGCAATGCCCTTGTGCTGTGCGTCTCATTATCACTCCTGAGACAGAGGGGAAGGGTGCCATGATTCCTAGCCCTCTGCTTTCAGAAACCAAGGCAAAACTACAAATGAATAAAACTGCTCTTTCCAAAATTCACAAGTGGAACTGGAGCTTGTGACCAGCTTCACACAACATGATGGTAGCAGGCCAGTGTGCTGATATTGCATCTCAATACGATCCATGTGCCTGCTTACAAGAAACAATTAGGCAGATTAACCTTTGCAGTTATGCAGCCTCCTCTTGTAATCAAGCGCATGATAACATACAGTGGCTACAGGGTGCTGATTTCTGTGTGCACTGCACTGATATTGTAATTATACAGCACTGTATGTGCTTTTCTCTATTGTAACTTACTTTCCATACTGTCTGCCAGGGTGCTTTAGAAACAGGACATGTTTATTCTGTGAGAATATTTATAAATAAATGAATACTTTCTCCAGTGCTCAAATTTGATATGCTCTCTGCAAAGTTCATTTAGTTTCATTATTTACCTTTAATGTACCATCTATTCATTTGTACCTAAGAACATAAGAAAATGTGCGAACGAGATGAAACCATTCAGCCCATCTAAGCTCGTCCGCTTCCTAGTAGCGGATTGATTTCAAAACTTTGTCAAGTCGAGTCTTAAAGGATCCAGCTGACCCTTACTCAACAACATGACTAGACGCCCATTCCATACCTCAACCTAATGCTTTGTTCTAGGCTGAATAGATTCAGTTCTTTCAGCCCATTTTTGTAGCTCATTCCTTTAAGCCCTGGGATTAGTCTGGTTGCCCTTCGTGGGACTCTCTCCACGGTCAGAATGTCCCTTTGGTGCTGTGGTGACCATAATACCAAATTTGACTGGCTTGTTGCTTATCCCCTGATCTAAATGGTTGATGTAGATAAGAAACATCAGCCCCAGTTCCAGGTTTCCCCTCTTACAAGTACTCTCTGCTTCCTGTGTTTTAAACAGCTTTGTATCCACTTGCATGTGCTACCAGCCCCGTGGATTGCAGTTCGGTATATTCACCTTTAATGTGTCTATTGATTTGTATATGAGATCTAGCCAAGGCATTTGAAGGTCTTCTCACCTCTCAAGCTCTTAATGAATAACACAGTTTGTAGAGAAAACCAGATTGTCCCTAACTGTAACTTGTGCTTCTTTTCAAGATACAACAATGAAGTTCATTTGAAAATCATATGCAAAGAGGGAGTAGTAATACTGTAACCTATCTTAGAATCTGTCCTTTTTTAAAATGTTCTGTTTACTTTTCATTCCCTGGCTTGTTAGAAAAGCAGAACAATGCATTTTCACATATTGAGATCCCCTTTAAAAAGCTCCCTAGGAACTCTTGTGCTCTTCATTATCACAGGATAATAACTATCAGAAGAGCAATGCCACACCCCAGCTCTCTCGTGGGCAGAGCAGGCCTTCTTTAATAATGCATGCAATTCAAACCCAGTGCCCCAGACCTGCTAACTGCCTCATTAAAGTGATAATGGGGGTATCAGACTGGGTTTTGTATGTTTTTCCAACTTATCCAATCTCCATTGCTGCTGTTGTTTTCACTAGAATGCATATCACAAGACTACCAGGTCACACTTTTTATTTTATGTAAGGAACCAGAGAAATAGATCATTCTGAATACTAGATAAAGCTTGACAGATGTAAACCTTTTTCCCCACATAGAAGCACTGCCCATTAAGGACACAGATGCAGAATGTACTTTATCATGTTTAGGCAGAGAGCAGTCAGTTCCAAAGCAGTAAATGCATTGTGTGATGAGTGAATATGTAGTGTGTCTCTTATTGTTCAGGAGGTGTGATCTTGTATAGCTCTGGGTGATCAAACTGTGCAAAATGATATCCTTTATAATAAGAGACTCCCCAAACTACCATGTGTTGGAAATCACAAGACCGAAGATTTCTTTGGTCAGGAACTGCTATTAAAGAAAACAAAAGTGCTTGTGGTGTTTATTTAACTTACAATTGTGCTGCATGCACTGTGCACAGGATGACATCTGAACACAGGATACAAGGTGCTCAAACTGTAACACATCCTCAACTTGATTTTTCAGAATTGACTTCCATTTAAAAAATCATTTTACAGTTATAATAAAAGTGAACATAATTGGAACAGCTAATTTAGTTTACTGTTCTTAGAGAGGCAAATAAAGAGCAGATGTTGTTAATAAGAAGATTATCGAAGCCTAATTAGTTTTGTGCAAACAGCACCTGCAATAAATACAGCTGGGTCTCTCTGTAAAGAACTGGTATTTAGATAATGGCTGCTTTATATTTCAATGAGGCCAGCAGCTCTCTGCTGTCAGGAATGGGTTACCAAGCCACACTGCTGCTGCTAGGAACCAACATGTTTCCAACTTCAGAAACTTCAGAAATCATGTGTTATTAACCTGTCAACTGGACTGGCTCCCCCTTATTCTGTAGTATAACAAAAGCAATTCAAACTGTCCCGATACAGAGACTGAGAGGATCTATAGTGTCTTCAGCACACCGTTCTGTATGATATTCAGCACATTTCAAAAGCAATTCAAACTGTCCCGATACAGAGACTGAGAGGATCTATAGTGTCTTCAGCACACCGTTCTGTGTGATATTCAGCACAGATGGAATAATGGTGGCTTAATAAAAGCAATAATCATGTGTACTGTACATGGAACTAGTGGAAGAGTGCCAGGCCTGGGCAGTGTATGCTAGACATGGAGGATCACAACCATACCCTCCCTCTCAGTGTGGAAGGCTGGGAATGAAACAGTTAAACTGGTCAAAGGAAGATGAACTGGAGCTTAAAAGAGAACTCAAGCCTGCTTTCACACTGGCTGAGGGAAGCATCCTTTCCAAAGGTCACCTATCATATAGAGAGGAGAAATGTCAGCTTAAATTGGATTTGGGGGAAAATCAACCATCAAACATGACACCAGCCCTCCGCAATGAACAGTCACAGTTATTAAAATAGAGAAATGTGCACCAAGGCAAATAAATGAGCATGGAAATAGAGAAACAGCGCGCATCATCACAAGATGCAATTGAAAAGGAGAACCTTTTCCACAAATACCTCAAAGATGAAAGCAGCATCTCTTTCCATGTTTAATGTACTTGATCTAGTTTACCCAGATAAGAACATCCATCCACAGACATGCAGCTCTCTCTCCTCAGCTCCCAGACTCATCTGTACTTTCAAATTCAAAGAACATGCTGTTTAAATACCTGAATCTCTTACAAAACGGACTGTATTACAAACACATTGTCTCTGTGCATTGCTAGATTGGTACTCACAGAATGCCAAAACAAATGCAAGGATTGAGCATCATACTTAAACACTACATCATGCTTGCTAATCACGTAGTCAGATGTGAGGCTTTATTTCAGATGGCTACAATGTGAATGCAGTTTGATGCAATATGCCAAAACCGTTACTGACACCACTGCACCACACTGACAGGTGACTATGGCTAACTGTTTCCCATCATTTCTCCTTTACTCCTTTCCCATACATTCTTGTGGATGTTCCATCAGTGTTAACTAAAGGCAGCGAGCCTCTTGATTGTGAAAGTCAGGGGATTCTCTCACTTGCTACAGCAGCATGATGTGTCATTAAAGGAACTGACTTCATCAATGCTCATGTTGAACCACACAGGCTGCTATGAGAACTATTCAGAGCTGCAGCCTGCAGCTATTTCTACTCTTCTACTTCTCCAGGTTTTCATCAGAATCATTGTATCCCAGGGACACATTGATTCCAGAATCACCCACTCAATAAATGTGAGTCTCAGTGTCTGCAGGTTCCCTGTCCAGCCCTGTTCTGCACACAGGCTACATTGCTATACTTGGGCTTAGAGGCACCAGCCCTATCTTGTATAGCAGGACCACTGGGTTGCAATTATTTGGATTAAGGATTGGTGTTGCCAAAGCTACAGGATGTGTGCCAGAACATATTCATACAGAATACATTTTGTTTGGGCAACTGACAATATAACAGGCAAACTGCCTTAGTTTTTATTATTCTGTTAGCAAATGTTTTATTCATAAATCTGTGCCAGAAGGCAGAAAGTGTTGTTTATAATTGTATAACATACAAGATGTGCACCAGTTAAGAAAAGCACATTTCTGTGGGCGCCACGCATTTTATTATTGCTCTTTTTTTCAATTTTAATATTTGTGAGAAAAACATCTTTTGTGGAAAAGTTCACTTTTCTTAAATATTTGTAACTGTTCAGTGACACGTTTTTTGACAGCTGATTTTGGGAGCTATAGTGCTCTTTACAAGCAGCTAGACCCTGGACCTTGTCAGAAACCTCTTGCGCCCATCTGATGAGAGAGCAGTTAACTTTGCAAATGCCACCTCAACAAACACAGTCTGGACTCCTCCCAGAACATCAGGGACAGAGCGAGAAGCAGTGCTGGCTGTCTACATTCTTTCACTAGAGAAACAGCTTGATTTGTCAAGTTATCTCTCCTGAGAACACCCCAATGGTGACCTCCACAGGGTCATTGTCAGTGTTTCAGTTTCAAACACCTCTGCTTCTCCTCCCAACACCCTGTACTCTTTAAATATCACATCGATACAATTCATGTATTACCACTTACATAAGTGATAGCTCATTTAAAAAGGCACCAAACAGATCAGGTACCTACTGTCCTTACACAATATGGCCTGCACCCCAGAGCTATAAATGCCAGGCTCTGTCCCACTTACCTCCAGCTGTCCCTGAATTTCTTGAGGCCGTGTCCCCCATACGACCCACATACACAGTACCTGTCAATCATTCATGACTTTTCACTGTCCCAAAAACATTCTAACTCCTTTAAATGTAAATTGAGGTTTAGCATTAAAGTAAGTTTCTCCACAATCATGGGAAATACAATTAAAATGGAATAAAATTGTAGCATTCTGTGAGCCTGGCAGAGCTATCTGGATTTCATTGCAGCTGAATTTTCTTGCTTATTGTATATGGTGGTTGTTTCTGAGGGATACACACCATTGATATTCTAATGCATTCTGTGCCCAAATCTATGCAAATTTGCACATTTTGTTTTAACGCTCCCCTGAATTAAAACAGCCCCTGCACATCTGAGAAGGATCTCCCTGATTCAACTCTAAGCAACAGGGTGACTAGTTAATCTTCCTTCAGACACACACATCAATCAAATACACCATGGAAGACTTCTTCAAGAAAGTGATCATTCAAGCAATGAAATCAATATTTGGTGGCGACATCAGAAGCACATTTAAGACTTTTATTGCCCCCCTTTATTCCCAAAACAAGCCCTGAAGTTTGAATAATAAACAGACCCAGTAAGGACATTAATCGTTGCTCAGGTCTCAGCCAGACGAGCCTCTACACAGCCCTGACAGCACACACCGTTTCATTATTTTCTTGCTTGAAAGCTGGTGGCACAATCCATATGGGAAAGCACTCCTCCATTTCCAAAGAGCCCCTCCCTGGAGCCTGGCAATGTTCAGCAGTCAGGCTGAGAAAGATTAACAGCAAATACAAACAAAATAGTTTTTGTGTGGCTTTGAATACACAGAGTCCAAAACGTGTGACAATAAGAAGGATCCCATTTACTGCAGAAGCAGCTACCGGGAGTATTACCTGGGGGTTTCTGAAGCACCACAAAGACACATATTCATTTAGGAAATTGTGTAGGGACATCTGGCCCATTCATTCTGTGCACTGTGTTTCCTAGGCAGATTAGATTAGAACAGTCTCTCCTTTGCGAAGCATAATATTCCTTGTGAGGGGAACAAGGGGGCATGATGATGTCATACTTTAAGCAAAATAAATGAACAGACCTTTCCAGGCAGTGTAAAAAGCAAAGAGTTAGCAGAACAGCAGGCAAGATGAAATTGGCAATATAAGTGTTTATGGCTTCTTGCCACCCCTCTGCCACTGCCACCCGCAATCCTTCTGCCACCTCATTGGCATCAGCGCTGCCTACCAGTGAGTCATTAGCAATAATGGTCAGGGAGAATCCGTGGATTGAGGAGGTGCCCCCTGGCCTGCTTTTCTACTGGGCAGCTGTTTTAATGCCAGGGGAAATATAGCACTGGTTCCCTCATTTACCATTACACCTGATTTCAATACATTCTCCTGCAGCATTCAATCTCAAATAGCTTGTCTTCAGTAAACTATTACAGTACATGAATTAAAAGCAAATTCAATAGGAGTTTAAAATATCCTTTGGGGTGTACATAAGTAGAATCCCTTCACTTAGGCAGAAGCATTGATTAGGCCTCCTAGCTTGTGAATTGAAATCCTCATTTCAATTTCAAATTTAAAACAACTAGACAGGAGGTTTAACAAATGCATCCTCCAAGATTAAGGGCTTCTACCTGTAATTAAGATTGTCTCAACCAAAACTACCATATTTATACACAACCGTACTACAATAAAAAAAAGGTCTGGGTACTTTCACCTTAACTGGGAAAGCACTTGTAACACATCTTCTCTGCTAAGAAGAACTGTACGTAGCAAGAAGGTAACGTTCATACACGAGCCCCAAAGCCATCATCACTGTCCCACTGGATCTGCCCATTGTAACGTTCATACACAAACCCCAATGCCATCATCACTGTCCCATTGGATCTGCCCATTGTACCACCACAGCCCTGGTACAGTACGTGATATTTACTGATGATTCACTAAAGAATGAAATACTACATAGATATAAAAGCTCTTAAAGTATAGTTTTATTTTATGCAATTTGATCTGCCCTGTTCCACTTCACTGTGTTGAAAGTAGTACAATCAATAAGTGACAGTGGACTGTAGCATTGTGACTGCAGTTTAACAGCACTACAGCTGATGGGTTTACATACAGGTGTGATCATTTACACTACAGGTCATCAATACTCTGCGGTTAAACCCTATAAAGAGAACAGAGCTGTGAATGTGCTTGATAACCAGAGAGACTGTCTAAAACAATGCTTCCCTTACTAAGGGCGCTCTTGGGAATAGAACGCTGAAGAATTTCAGAACAAAGGCAGTTGTTGCAAAGTTGTTTGCATGGCATAGCTGGAGAAAAAATAAAAAGAAATCTGTCTCTAATCAAATGGCTTACATTCTTCCTATGCAAACCTCTTATTTGTCGCAGCCTTGTGAATCAGCTGCATTTGACTAGGCTTAGATTAAATGTCAGTCTCAACTATTTCTCAAATTGAAGGCGCAAGATGCAGTAATTTCACTCTTAAGATACCTACAGTGTGTACATATACAGAAAGAGTGTCACAAAAGACCCTCTGTGGGAGAAATGAAGAACAAAAGAATCCTGGCAACATGACAGCTCCACACCCTGGTGATGAGCTGCACAGTAACCACTACATCAAAGTGTTCATGCATTAATAGTACCTGAAAAACAGCGTCTCCAATTGTGACATCCATGGGTTAATTCACTGTCATTCACGTCATACCCACTGCATTACACAAATACATACTTCATACTCACTGCGTTACACAGATGCATCCATCACTTCATACCCACTGCATTACACAGATACATCCACCACTTCATACCCACTGCATTACACAGATACATCAACCACTTCATACCCACAGCGTTACACAGATACATCCACCACTTCATACCCACTGCATTACACAGATACATGCACCACTTCATACCCACTGCATTACACAGATACATCCACCACTTCATACCCACTGCATTACACAGATACATCCACCACTTCATACCCACTGGATTACACAAATACATACTTCATACCCACTGCGTTACACAGATACATCCACCACTTCATACCCACTGCATTACACAGATACATCCACCACTTCATACCCACTGCATTACACAGATACATCCACCACTTCTAGGCCAACAGAATGCATCTATTTTTATACTGGGATTGGCTAAAGGTCCCTGTCTGATTTATAAAACTACTCAGGGAGAGTGCTAGCAAGAAGTCACAGGCCATTACCCTGCCCTTGGCTGCCCTATTAGTCTGAGAAACAAGTACACCGATTTCTACGAAAAAAGGCAATCCTCTGAGCGGCAGACCTGAATCTCCAAGCTGACCTCTCTGTCTCTCTGTCTCATCCTTGCTTCATGTTCGCGGTGACCGATCGATTCCTCTTGATTGTGTGCTGACAGCCAGGACAGTGCAGAGGAGAAATGACAAGAGAACCAGTTCATCAATGTGTGCAGGGCTGGATCAGACCGACAGACCCATCTGAAATTCTTAACTTAGCAGGTCCTCACATTCACCCCCTCCCCTCTAGCTCTCAGTCAGCTGAACAATGAGTTTGCCGATCCTACACCAACAAACACTCAACTCCACATAAACCTTGTGTTACACAGAAGTGCTGCTTTAGTTCTTTACATCAATCCAATACAATTACAATCTGACCAATGTTAGCCTGTCATTTCTATTCATATAGTGCTGCATGCAAACACACACAATAAAACTATTGAGGAGGAAGAAGCAGCTCTTATTGCCTTTGTGTAGACACAAAGAATGAGGCACGATCCTTCCAAGAGGTTATGAATTCTACATTAGCCCTGTCCTGCTTCTGCATGCAAACAAAGTCCTGATCTCTGTCCAGAAGAATCTTCAGATAAATGTGATCATTATTATTAATTACAAGTGTGCAGGTCACTCTCAGATTTTTAAATAATGTAATACACATTCAAGTAAGATCACAAAACACAATTGCTCTGTTGAGGCTTGTGTCTATAAGCAATCCCTGACAGTGAGGCCTCTGATTTTTGTCCTCTTGTTTTCTAAAACCTTTCTTTCTATAATACAACATTACAGCACTGTCAAATTCCTATTAGTAAAACACCACACCACTGTCAAATTCATATTTGTAAAACAACATCAGAGCACTGTCAAATTCCTATTTGTAAAACACTATAGCAATGCTACTGTCAATCCCTGCCTGAGAAACCCCTGTGCTAATTCTTCTTCTGGTTTTATACACTTAGATTTACCTTTATCCTCACACTTGCTTAAAATGGGGTCTTCGAGTTCTGTTTGGCGCGGATTGCTCTTCAAGAAGACTTGCATTGAAGGACTGTGTGTGTAATGAATACATACTCATGCAAGATGGATTGGAGTGAATGAACCCTCTGTTGAACAGATGAGATACGGCCATCCCCCAAAACACATCACATCTCTATTTGCAATCTGCACAGTTTGCAAATTTCTCATTGGTTTACCACGCTTTACGAAGCATTGACCATCTATTTCAATTATTACACAAAATAAGACATATCAAGAAGGTTCCCAGTGGGGGCATGGGGGCACTACACAGGACTGCCTCTGGACTGACTGTACCAGCATTGTGTGGGTAAGAGGTTCCCAGTGAGGGCATGGGGGCACTACACAGGACTGCCTCTGGACTGACTGTACCAGCATTGTGTGGGTAAGAGGAGGCTTTACGCATACAGGTACTGTACAGCACAAGTTAACAGGGTGCTGAGGAAGGCAACATCTATCATTTTTATAAAGCATTTTGTAACAGTGTAAAGAACAGAACAGCCTAGGGAGTATAAATCACAGTTAATTTCATTCAGCATAAAGTCATTTTTCACTTCAAATCGAAAGCATGCTGGGCTGACCTAATGCTCTATTTTCACACCATTTTCCAACATGTTCTGTGAGATAAACCCCCTTAACCACGGTAGATTCTCATTGGTTTTGTGCGAAGAAGGAAATTCAAAGAGGATTAGAGATTACGGCTGTTCCAGGATTCGAGTGAGTGAAAAAGGGCTCTGCTGTGAGGTTTCACACAGAGACAAGCGGGGACGTGGTTTATATACTTAAGAAGCGTCACTAAAGACCTGAGCCCCCGCTAACTTGTTATCTCTGCAGCCTCTTCCACTAATGTGGTCTTATAAAGGCCTTTAAAGAAGAAACAGGCACACTACATGACATGGCAGTGTTTAGCTCAATTAATGTTAAGTGCATCACTCTTTACTTTCCAAACATTTCTATCGTATCATTCGCATAACATGTTTAATTTGAACATGAACAGTGCAGTTTGCTTTATAAATTGTACTTGGTGAAATTGGTGTATACAATAGCAAAATCTGTTTTCAGAGAACAGATGCTGCATAGATCTGCTTGCACATAATCCTGAGGACTAGCAGCAGTATCTTCCTGCTTCTTGTTTAGACTTTTCTATCATTGATTAGAAGCCTTGTGGAATGATTTCTCATTCAGAAAGGTTAGATGCTGTGGAACAGAAACAAACAAGCAGCGGCTCAGATCCTCTACCTCTCTGCAGGCTTGTGATGCTTTTCCAGCCTTTCTTTATCCCTGCTATCTCTGATCCTCTACCTCTCTGCAGGCTTGTGATGCTTTTCCAGTCTTTCTTTATCCCTGCTATCTCTGGTCCTCTACCTCTCTGCAGGCTTGTGATGCTTTTCCAGCCTTTCTTTATCCCTGCTATCTCTGTCATGAACGATGGTTTTAAAGCTCACACAAAGTTCAGACGCTTCACTTCATGTCCCAATGTTGGAGGTGATGTCAGTGATGTGCTCGCCCCCAAATACAGAACATAAAACCGCAATACGAGAGCCTGGGCAGCTGTGAACAATGGCTCTGTTCCAGAGAGCCCCAGATAATCCTGCTGAGACGCTACATCTCCTTTCCAGTTTAAAAGACACGAGAAATGAGAGCACAGCTTCAAAGCAGCAGCGTACTAGACTCTTGGTTTCCAAACAGGCATCCGTGTCCTTGTTTAATGTGAGTGACAGAGCAGCAAGCATGCTTCCAGCTGCTATGTACACAGCATGTCAGTTGAGTGCAGATTGAGGAGGCAGGGGCTGCTGTGTGGTCTGTTATTGTATAAAAGCCTGAAATCAGCAATGCGCCTGCCTATAGTAAAGCGCTACAGAATACCCTCTTTTATCAAATTCTAACAAGTGCTAAACGGAAACCTCATTAAAGAAGAATCTTTTACTTTCACATTCCTGTCTTTTGATTAATGGCCCCCATAGCATCCATGCCACTGATATGAAGTAGAGTGGGTCCCATGCATTCCCAGGTCAGACAGATCGCTAGTCAAGGTATTGATCTGCACATCTGCCATACTGGCTGGCATGATCTCCTACTGCCAGTGAAGTGACAAAACAGTACCTGTCACCCTGTAATCTGAATCTAACTGCTAGAAATCCTGCTGTGGAAAAACTCACTGCCGTGGAATGGACTCAGACAGCCACAGCACGATGAAAACACATATTTAATTCCAAGAGAGACACAGATTCAGACAAACAGACACATGCAGGCGATCACAGAGTAATGCAAGGAAAAGGGTGGTATGCAATTCCGTGGAAACTGTGGGCAATGACTGGCAATAGTATTGAAGATGCAAAGGCAGCAGCTTGTACTTTCTTTGCTGCGAGTGAAATTGATAGAATGACAGCTCTAATTGGCACAACGGTGCTTCTAATTGTCACAATTTAAATCATGGAGGCTTAATCTAGGAACCTCAAAGCAACTTTGCTACTGGTAAATGATTTGCATATGTGATGATGCTTAATTATGAGAGAAAAATGTAAATCTTGTTATTTTGAAAAAATAAAGTAGAGGAATATACACACCCTCATAGCGCAGCTAAATCGTGTTGGAGCAGATGGGCTTTATTTAAAACCACAGTAAATGGTCTGAATTCATTAGACTTGCTAGGCGCTATATTGGCTGGAGAGTGACGAGGTCTCTGTTTATAACCAATTTAAACACAGAAGCTACAACACATTCTTTCCACACTGCCTGCCCCCAGGCAATGTGCCTCAAGCCTGCCCTAAAGGAACCCCTTTCTGACAGGGAGAGACGGCAGTTCTCTCTTCATTGCCATCTCCTTGGCCTCTCTGACACCAAGCAAACAAGGGAGCCAATTAGCACCACTTGGTACGTGTTTTTTATGATGTATTAACTGAAGAGCAAAAAGCAGGATCTCTTTTTTACATTGCCGACAGCTTCCTGTTTACAATAGTTCAGTTTATTTCTTTTAAGCTTGTTTTTTTATTGGATTTGTGCTTCTTTTTGAGACAAGAAGGTCATGCCTGATACCTGCTTTTATGTCTGATCTACTTTCTATTTGCCACCAAAGACACAGTTCTGTATAGAATGAGGGTTTCTGCAGAAATACAGTACTACATTGCTACAGTGATTAAACCTATCAAAGGTTCTGGCTGTTGTGCACTCGCTACACACAGCTGCCCCACAGCCACATATAATATAGATCAAGGGTGTCGATGCACAGCATCCTGTGTTTCCACTGCAGTATCCTGATGCCCTTGCTCTATACGGTATCCTGATGCCCATGTTCTACACGGTATCCTGATGCCCATGCTCTATACGGTATCCTGATGCCCATGCTCTATATGGTATCCTGATGCCCATGTTCTATACAGTATCCTGATGCCCATGCTCTATACAGTATCCTGATGCCCATGCTCTATACAGTATCCTGATGCCCTTGCTCTATACGGTATCCTGATGCCCATGCTCTATACGGTATCCTGATGCCCATGTTCTACACGGTATCCTGATGCCCATGCTCTATATGGTATCCTGATGCCCATGCTCTATACAGTATCCTGATGCCCATGCTCTATACAGTATCCTGATGCCCATGCTCTATACAGTATCCTGATGCCCATGCTCTATACGGTATCCTGATGCCCATGCTCTATAATGTAGTACACATTGCAAGTGCTATATAGACCTCTCCTTACCATCGACACCTAATTGAACCCCCTCCCTTCTGCACCCCAGAATGAAATCTTCCACGCCACCTCCACGGGGCCCCAATCTGCATTCGTAACGAGGTTCAATTAGCTGCACATCTGCTGCGCTTGTTACTGGGTGGACGGGGCTGCCGTGACATTCTCTATTCATTACATGTTAATGAGGTACTCCATTACATGTTAATGAGGTATTCCAGTTTAACTTGTCCACTCCACTGTAAATGAAACGGCTTCAAGCCCCCTCCCTCACCACACATATACAGCCAGATCTTACTGTAATCATGCAAGAATCAACACCCCCCTTCAATTGAAATGATACTCAGCTCCTGAAAACTTCATTCCTCTTGCTATTTACTGACTTTTTGGAATATCATAGCCTCCTGCCATCCTGTGTGACACGATCCTCTGTGAAAGAAGTCACCTCTGAATTCACTTTCTATCTCATAGCTCTTTCTGCTACTCCCTCGCTCACATAAATACACACACACACTCTCTGATAAAGCTGCATTGTAAAAACAATTCCTCTAGTCACCACTGGAGGAGCTCGATTTGGAAACACCTTGCTTCTTCTTTCTTAAAGGGTACTTATTAGACAAGAGAGCTGGACAAACAATTCCTTAATCTGCCACCTTCCTCCCCTGTCTAATGTGTACGCTGCTCAAATCCCTGTAATGTATTTAAACAAGTCATTCAAGAAGTATGTAAGTATTGTTCGCATTAGAACCCTTTTACTCACATGTAACGCAGATGTGGGTTCTTGCCAAAGGCTCGTGGCAGTATGCTTCGAAGGCCTGAGTTTATGATGGTGCTGAAAATAATGAAAACACACAATTCAATGCTTTTAGGATGGCATTAGTGATCTCATACTGCAGATATACTACCTTGACCAGAGCAATTGATAAGGATTACCATAGGAAATATCCCCTGAAAACAAAGAAATCCATGCAATCAGAACTCACAGTCTTTGCAGTCCAGTGTAGAGCTCCATGTCCACTGAGTTCAGTGTCTGGAGGCCTCTCCAGTTCTCAATGTGTCTGTGTGAAAACAGAAGACCCTGTGGTTAGTGTTTGGGGTTCATCGCCAAGACCAGCCTACTTAAAGCTTCAGAAATGATGTGCACAATGTTTTATAGATGACAGAGCCCTGTGACTGGGATAGAGCCTGGATGAGCCCTGGGACTGCTCCTTATTACTAACATGATGCACACTGCTGCTCTATAGTGTGGGTTTTTCCTCCAAACACACAATAGAGACATTCCAGTGAAAAGGAAGCTGACAAAGTGGAACAAGACAGAACTAAAAGAAACACAGGAACTAATAGAAATCAATACATCAATAGCTAGAAAATGAAAATGAATGAATTCAATTGATTGTGGTGCTCCTTGCAGACTGCACACAAGCCTTTCCTGTGGGGGCTAATTGAGCCATTGACTAATCGACTAACTGATGAGTTAAGCCATTCAGCAGTTAAATGAGTTGCAATGAGGATGCAATGCTTCAGACTGGTAGCAAGCCCTGCTTTTCTTCAGTGACTGCATCCACACCACCCAGTCCGAGACAGGCTTGCACATTCTGTATATGGAGTGTTTAACACACACTGAGCGCAAATGTAACCCTAAAAGCCCTGATTATTACACAGTCTTCTCTTTGTGTTCTCATAGCCAATCTTGTACCACAACACGCATGTCAAAGCAAACATGCATTTTCTTTTAGAAAATATGAATCCGGCAACACACTCGGTGAAGGAAAGCTTGCATGATTGCTTTACTTTCTTTAACCTAGTGTGGTGCCGGCTACCACTTACTAAAAGAAAAGAAACATTGTCCCCTCTGAACACACAGCAATGGAACAGCCTGATAGCGAGGATTATAGGGAAGCTTATTTCATTAGGGAAAAGAATACTTGCCAATGGTCACAAACTTCTGCTGGAATATATATATACTGTATAATATATATATATTTATATATATATATATATATATATATATATATACATACTGTATAATATATATATATATATATATATATATATATATATATATATATATATATATATACACAGCATACCAAGATGTATTTAAACACTGCAGAATATCATACAATGATAATAGCAAGTTGCAACTAAAGCAAGAAAGCAACTACAAAGAAAAACAGGGTGCAAAAATCTTTCTGCAAATAATCCAGTCTAAGGAAGGGGTTCAGACCAGAGTATGATGCAAATAAGAAAATCATTTTAAGAAATGGGCATAACTGTACCGTTACGTTGCTGTCCATACAGAGGCATATACTGTAAAAATACTGCCCAGGACTGCAAAACCAAGGACAGATAAAACTAATAAGACTTTCAAACTCCACCCTCAAAGTAAAATATTCTTTAACTGTGCATATGGCCTGCTCTGGGCTCCCAGGAGGACACACATGTCAAAGCAACAAAGTAAAGAGAGTTTTTTATTTTATTTTTATTAAGGACAGATCTTCAGCTCTCAAGCCTGTATTCCAGAATTGCTGGTAAGAAACAGGGCAGGTCCTCGCATGTACAAAGAGACCATGGCTTCAGACAGTGAATCATGCTGTAGTGCTTATTTCTATAAAATTAACCTGCAGAAAGACTGTATAAAAATAAAATGACCTCTCATCGCTTTTATTCATCTTGTCATAAAATAAGCGAGTGAAACGTACTCAATGAGGTAAGAGAGAGAAGTTGTGATTAGATACTGAAGTCTCTATCATTTTGCAAAAGCAATGACTTGAATAATAAAGTAAAATAACTCAAGTGTAAGCATGTTAAAATGTTTTACATACCATGGAGTTTTTTAAGATTATACCAAATCTTCATTTGTTTGTGGTCTTCTTTGAAAGAATACTCATTCCTGTGATGTGGGTCTTTAGAGTTTACCGGTTAGGGTTTAATTGAACATAATTGGATGCTTTCTAACCCTGCTAAGAAATAAATAATAATAATAATAATACTGTATGTGCCCTGGCTATGAATAAAGCCCCCAACGTTCTGACCAGCAGCTATCATTCTAAAGCTCTTCTTCTGGATCAATACACATATTTGTAAAAACAGTCTTTGGCAGAGAAAGATTTTAAATGTCAGAAGTGCTTATTTTACATGTGACCATCTCCCTTGAAGCTGTGTCCTTCTGGCCCGAAGCCCACATGAGGATTTTAGAATAATGCTAATTACAATTAAGGTCAATGTAATCAAAGGAAGTGTAAACGGCACTCATTAGCCTCAACATGTGACAACCTGTAATTCTCATTAGACACTTCACTCTGAGAAGCAGGTAAACACCAGCAGCATGCGCATTGAACAGGCGTTCAGCTTGCAGAGCTCTGTACAGGCAGGCAGTTATGAAAATCAACTTCATAACATGACAGTTGAACACTTGTAATGTGTCATTAAAATGATGTTATGCCATCAAACATTATATTTTATGATTAGTAATAAAGTCGCTGAATTACAGCACACTTTTAAAATTGTATATCAATAAAAATCCATTTGATACCATTGAGGACTTTGTGTGACAGGTTCAGTTTAATTGAACACCCCACTCTGTTTGCTGTCTACAGGTTGTGACCTTGTGGTGAATGTTTGTAATAATCTTTCCAGTTTAGATTACAGGCAAGTGAAATGAACGGCTAGATAGGACAGTATTACACATCCACAAACACACACCCATCTTATCATGTGGCATGTCTAGGCTGTATCTGCCTGATCACATTATGACTGCAGCTAACAAGGCTGTTGTGTTGTCACTCCATCTATCCTCTTACATAGTTCCTGAATTGTAAAATATTGGATTTTTTTTAGCTTTACATCAGAAATAGAGCAATTGAATCCCTGTAGCAGTAGAGCTTGACTGGCTCATTAGATTTTTACCCCAAAGATTACAGAAGAAACAAACACAACTGAAAATGCTATGGCAATAAGATTCATGTGCTGCTCTCAGCAATATGAGCATACAGTTAACTCACAGACCTCAGACTTCAGTGCTTTCCTTGCACTCTGCCACCACTGCAACAGCAATATGATCATGCAGTTAACTCACAGACCTCAGACTTCAGTGCTTTCCTTGCACTCTGCCACCACTGCAACAGCAATATGATCATGCAGTTAACTCACAGACCTCAGTGCTTTCCTTGCACTCTGCCACCACTGCAACAGCAATATGATCATGCAGTTAACTCACAGACCTCAGACTTCAGTGCTTTCCTTGCACTCTGCCACCACTGCAACAGCAATATGATCATGCAGTTAACTGACAGACCTCAGACTTCAGTGCTTTCCTTGCACTCTGCCACCACTGCAACAGCAATATGATCATGCAGTTAACTCACAGACCTCAGACTTCAGTGCTTTCCTTGCACTCTGCCACCACTGCAACAGCAACATGAGACAGCCATGCAAGGCAGGGGAGGATGGGCGCACCTGTTGCCTGGTAAGCAGTGTGAGATCAGCAGAGTGTAATTAACACAGGATCCCATCACTGTTCCTCCTTGTGTGGATTTCAAACATCAGCATGTGGTATAGTGTAGGTCAAATACAAACGCTTCATTCCCTACTGCTGTTATTGGGAAGTAATGTTATGAAGTGGATACTATTGTAATGAATAAGTTAACCTGGACACCTCAATCTTCAGGCTCTCACAGAGTTAAAGACAGAGGTGGGAATTTTTGAGCCTCGTGTTCATCAGTGTCAACACCTGACAGCACTCTGGTCTCATTAAATGCAATAATTCAATTAGCATATTAATGCCATTTGGAGGATATGACAGAAAACAATTAGCACCTGCTGAAAGAAGCAGTCTTGCCTGTTTTTTTATTTTAATAAAATTCACCAGATGTGCTGTTTACAGGGATCATTAACACCTGGGCATGTTTTATTTTCCTGTTGTAATTTTACAAAGGCTATGCCGCTTTCAATTCAATTAAAACTCCCTTTCTGTTTCATGAGCGCTGTGTGTTACAGTGTGTTCTGTTAAAACTCCCTTTCTGTTCCATGAGCGCTGTGTGTTACAGTGTGTTCTGTTAAAACTCCCTTTGTGTTTCATGAGCGCTGTGTGTTACAGTGTGTTCTGTTAAAACTCCCTTTGTGTTTCATGAGCGCTGTGTGTTACTGTGTGTTCTGTTAAAACTCCCTTTCTGTTTCATGAGCGCTGTGTGTTACAGTGTGTTCTGTTAAAACTCCCTTTCTGTTTCATGAGTGCTATGTGTTACAGTGTGTTCTGTTAAAACTCACTTTCTGTTTCATGAGAATAGTGTGTTACAGTGTGTTCTGTTAAAACTCCCTTTCTGTTTCATGAGAACAGTGTGTTACAGTGTGTTCTGTTAAAACTCCCTTTCTGTTTCATGTGCGCTGTGTGTTCTGTTAAAACTCCCTTTCTGTTTCATGTGCGCTGTGTGTTCTGTTAAAACTCCCTTTCTGTTTCATGAGCGCTGTGTGTTACAGCGTGTTCTGTTAAAACTCCCTTTCTGTTTCATGTGCGCTGTGTGTTCTGTTAAAACTCCCTTTCTGTTTCATGTGCGCTGTGTGTTACAGTGTGTTCTGTTAAAACTCCCTTTCTGTTTCATGAGTGCTGTGTGTTACAGTGTGTTCTGTTAAAACTCCCTTTCTGTTTCATGAGAATAGTGTGTTACAGTGTGTTCTGTTAAAACTCCCTTTCTGTTTCATGAGAACAGTGTGTTACAGTGTGTTCTGTTAAAACTCCCTTTCTGTTTCATGTGCGCTGTGTGTTACAGTGTGTTCTGTTAAAACTCCCTTTCTGTTTCATGAGAACAGTGTGTTACAGTGTGTTCTGTTAAAACTCCCTTTCTGTTTCATGTGCGCTGTGTGTTCTGTTAAAACTCCCTTTCTGTTTCATGTGCGCCATGTGTTCTGTTAAAACTCCCTTTCTGGTTCATGAGAACAGTGTGTTACAGTGTGTTCTGTTAAAACTCCCTTTCTGTTTCATGTGCGCTGTGTGTTACAGTGTGTTCTGTTAAAACTCCCTTTCTGTTTCATGAGAACAGTGTGTTACAGTGTGTTCTGTTAAAACTCCCTTTCTGTTTCATGTGCGCCATGTGTTCTGTTAAAACTCCCTTTCTGTTTCATGTGCGCTGTGTGTTCTGTTAAAACTCCCTTTCTGTTTCATGTGCGCTGTGTGTTCTGTTAAAACTCCCTTTCTGTTTCATGAGCGCTGTGTGTTACAGTGTGTTCTGTGTCACTCTGCTGTCTCAAACTGAAATTGTACATAACAATGGACTGATTAAAGTATAACTTAACTTTTTGTTTTCTCCACAGATCTCAAATTAGAAAGATGTGTATGGGAATATGTATTTTTCCTTTTGTGCTGTAATGAGAAAAGAGGATGAATTCAGTTCAATTAAACCAGGCTTTGTAGCTCCAACATGTATTCAGAATGAATCTCAACTCCCTGATTTATTTCATAGCTAAATATGGAGGCATCATCAGCAAAGGGAATAAGTGTGTGTGACAGTGCAGTATTATTAGGGTTATTGCTGCAGTGGCTCAAAGGGAATAAGTGTGTGTGACAGTGTAGTATTATTAGGGTTATTCCTGCAGTGGCTCAAAGGGAATAAGTGTGTGTGACAGTGTAGTATTATTAGGGTTATTCCTGCAGTGGCTCAAAGGGAATAAGTGTGCGTGACAGTGTAGTATTATTAGGGTTATTCCTGCAGTGGCTCAAAGGGAATACGTGTGTGACAGTGTAGTATTATTAGGGTTATTCCTGCAGTGGCTCAAAGGGAATAAGTGTGTGTGTGACAGTGCAGTATTATTAGGGTCATTCCTGCAGTGGCTCTCTAGTACAGCATCAACAGTTTCAATGTACATTATAGTTTTGCCATTGCTTTACTTGTCTCAAAGGGTAGTTTACTAAATGAATGATGGCTGGTACAGCAGGTTGGTCAGGCTATGGGGAACACCATCTCCAGCTGGAAATTCCAGCCCTCTGTCTCTGGAGGCTGGACCATGGAAAGTGTGTGTAGAAGTCATTATTTCAACAGCAATGGATAGAAATTGTGCTGTTCACTTCTCGAGGAATGCTCAAAAAAAGCTAATAGAAAAAAAACATGTTGAAATGGCAATACTGTTTTCATTTGCCAATGGCATTAAAATAGACAGCTGTTACTACAGAATGTTAATGTGTAGGTTTGCAGGACAAGCCTCGGCTGCACTGCAGCAGCTGCTTGTTCTTCATGGAGGTGTGAAACTAAATGTAGTGTCTGCTCGCCTAGTGTATATGACAATAATACAGGATGTGACGTCAATTATTACTGCAATAGAATACAATGAAGAAAACACAAAGGGACCACATATATCATCAATATATTTGGTTTGAAATGTCCTAGACTGTGTCTAATGGAATATGGGAAAGGGGTTGTTATGCATGGAGTGCCACTGAACACATCATCAGCTCTGAGTACCGAGACCTGCGGGCTCTCACACTACAAATCCATAATGGAACATTAGTGGAAGGGCTGTGATATCAATCTAGCTGGAGGTTATTAAAAAGGGGGACCATTTCATAATGGCATTGTGCATAATACATAAAGGACAGGGGTCAGTGGTGTGTGCTGCCATCGCTGTCTCTGTGCCTCAGTAAACAAGGGCATGTGGAGCAGGCAAGGGCACCTTGAGCTTTATTACTTTCATTCTATTATTTATTTATTTCATTTAAAATACTGTATGCAGCTTACAAGTGAGCCACGATTAGACGAGATTATAGCCTAATAAATCATTTAAAAAATGTTTCCAGTTGGGCCATAGACACAGCAACAGGGCCACCTGCAACAGCTGACTGCCAGCTGTGCTCCTTTCAGGTAATGTAGTGGAGCCACTGGCGCACACATCGCTGCTTCCTGCTGTATATGTGTGTGTGTGTGTATATATATATATATATATATATATATATATATATATATATATATATATATATATATATATATATATAGATAGATATATACACACACACACACAGTGCTCACCCTTTATAACGCTATAGTGGGAACCATAGTTACAAGAAAGTGCAAGTCAGTGGCGTTTCCTGTCACGAGGTGATCAGGAAGTAGAAACACTGCTGTCACCTGACTGTCATTAACACGGCTTTCCAATGTGCTCAGCGTGTTAGTTATTGAATTAGTGGCACAGACATTGTAATTGCGGTCTGTACTGTTGTTTAAAGTGAATACAGCATAGCATTGTTTCATTCCCAAGCAGCTAGGAGGGCTGGTCGAGGTGTTACACTGTAAATAAATCTGGGTTTATTTCATAATGACACACAAACAACACCCGAATTGTGTTCTGCTCTTAAACGCGCAGTTTACAGTGTCTGTTTCTGCAGCATTGCTCTTAAGTCTGCGGTCCTGGCTTTGAGTCAACAGGTTTGAGCTCAGAAATTCATATGCGTTTTTTCTCTGGGAGGAACCAGAGCTTAAGCAAATGGTAACGTGTATGTGAGCATCGAAGGTGTGCGGTGCCGCAACACTGAGAACAAGCTGCCTAGCTCACGTCGTGCCTGAATCGGGTAAGGCTAATCTATTGTGGACGTGAACAGAGTAATACAGCGAGGTTTGACACAGTGACGACAATACAAATGAAAGGGAAAACAGTGGAACAATGACATGTGCATGTATCGGTGCTGTAATGAAAATGCTCGCATGAGAAGAGCTGTCTCTATAAGCGGGACTGTCTCAGCACCTGTATGTGAGAAATAATTACAACGGAGAGCCGAGGAGCTGTCTGCAACAATGTGGTGCTGAAGAGACTGCATGGGTTGAAAACAGATGAATCAATACAGATCGCTTCCCTTCGATCTGCCAAGTCTTTTTTTCATTTAACCTACGAAAGGAACTGCTATTTTAAGATCAAATGACGTTTCAGGAAGCATCACTGTAAATGTCCATATAAAGTTTACCTGATTTCCTCGTCGGCACAGATTCCATTACTCTTCTATAGAACTAGATACCCTCTAGTGGCGTAACTCGGAGCAAGCGTGGCAGTCCAGCAGAAAAAAACAAACCAGTTCTCTACCCACAGGTACTATTCAGCGATAAACTGTGACACGGTATTAGCCTGACATGGGGAACTTGATACCGGCCACTTCATCACTTTGCATGCATTTTAAAAGTTGTAACAACGATTTCATGGTTCGAACTAGAATGTTCCTCAGTTCACAGATACTAACTAAATAATGTTCTTTAAATAAGTAAAACCGTCTATGATATTCTGTAATAATTGTAAGTCTGCTAAGAAATAAATACATAAAATAATAATAATAATAATAATAATAATAATAATAATAATAATAATAATAATAATAATAATAATAATACATATAGATATACACAGAGCAGTGAATACACTGAATAAAGCATCACTCCAAGTCAATGGAAATTTGGTATAGCTGGAATGTTGTCATACGTCCATAATATTGACTATTTCGTTGAATAGCAATACACATCGATCTGACGGTGAAATTAATAATAGACTTAGCCAAAATACAAATGTACTTTGTGTCTGGTTCACAAAGTGATCACTCGTCTTTCACTGACCTCTAATAATACTACACATTAGACATTTTACAAACAAACGCATTGTAATGTCGTAGAAGTGAATTCAATGGGTCACACAACACTACATCTCCCCACACCATTGAGCAAACATTTCAACTCGTTTTAAGGAAGAATGCACACACTTCTACAACGGCACCTCGGAGAGTCTCTATATACTTGTATCTCTCACTCTGAATCTTGTTTACTTGTAACATATATTATCTTCAGACAGACCCCTTTTCTATCAAACGGTTAAGATGTATTCCCCGTTAGCCTAAATAGATTGAACTATTCTTTGAATAGAGTCTTTAACTATAGGCCAGTCCTAATGTTCCGTCTGAATTCAAAATGCAGCTAGCATACTGTTTATTCTGTCTAACACCATACAGAAAAACACAGTACACTTCTGAACAACGTTTTAACATGCAGTGCAATTGCAGCATACTGATCCTAGTAAAGGCTAATTACTCCCTTAGTTCATTGTTTAAAATAACTGTAAATGCAGGCATGTATCCGTTACGGACTGTTTGTTTTTTCTTTTTTTTCTATTTCTTTTTTTTTGCAGTTTGCGTTTTTTTTGTTTTTGTTTTTGAATGGCGTACGATGCCATCGGGTAAACTAACGATCCTACTAAAAGCAGGGCACGGTATTCTTTAGGTGTTGTACAAGCCTCGCTAGAAACAGCCCTGGCTATTAGAACTGGCGTGTGATGTTGTGAAGGTAAGAACTTGGAGTGAAGCGCCTCACTCTGCACCCACGAGCTCTCCCCGAAGAGCCTCTCGTATCCAGTACAGTACTACCGATGGCAAACGTTTTCAATACATTTATCAAATATAATACATGTGGTCTGGAATCAAACGTGTTTTTTTAAGATAATGTAACTACTGTCTGTCACTACTGTTATTATTAGGGCATTGCAATGCATTCCTTGGAGAAGGTTTTTTCATACAATACGGTGAGATAAGGTGCAAACATCATCGTACTTACATGGTATGAGATGCATGGTGGGTTTCATTTTAAAACTGGACACTTTTGTTCTGTGATCAAACATCTAATGGAGGCATCAAATAATACACCAAATAAGCCACTGTGCGTAACGTATCAATAACATTTCCTATTTCGCTAGTGTAGTATTAATACATCAGTAAAATGTAAGTCAATACAAACAACGGTTTTTATTCTAGAATGTTTTTTCAGCAACAGATTATTTAACCTTTCATTAGTTCCATTCTACTTCTATTCTTGTGTTACATAATAACATTGCGCTAAAAAAAGAAAAAAAGAAAACTAACTCAAAGCAACACAAGTACTGTTGGTTTTACAAAACAGTAGTAATTCTCAAAATATATGATATTTCAAAAATGCACCTTCCGGAACCAACGCAAGGAACTTTCAAGCAATTATGAAATAAGAGAAACAGTCTTTCTTCCAAAATAAGTCACCTAGACATATTGACTTCATTACAAATGCTGCAGCCAGTATCCCTTACATTAAATAAAGCAGAAAGGTAAGTGAAGATTGGACACCCAAGTGAGTTTGTGCCTCACCAGTTTCTCGACTTACATGGAGCTGATGTTCTTGAACTGCTCGGTAATGGTGCTGCTGTTGCCATTGTTCCCCGGGTCTTGCACCTCAAGCAGAGGGAACAATTTCCCGCTGTCGGACCTATTGCAATATATCTCCATTAACGAGCAGCTGCAGGTCGGCGGGCAGTCCAGCACAGAGCTCAGGTAGTCCTGGAAAATGCTCAGGAGAAACAAAACCCTCCACCAACAAATTGGTGGTGTAGAGAACGATAGATCCATGGTGAGTGATTCCGCCGACAGTCAGTGTATGTGTGTCAGCGTGGGTTTGGATGTATGTATGTTATGTATGTGTGTGTGCGCGTGTCGTGTCCCAGTATCTCGCAGTACACAAAGGCTGATTTAAAAAAAAAAAAAAGAAAAATGAAAAATACTCCGTTAGAGACGATGGCGCTGAACTCTGAGTACTCCCGGCGTGTCTTCGGCACTAGACTGCATGGCGTGTCATATATTCTGCTGCCCTTCGCTTCAGAATTCCACTTCGCTCGCACGCATCTCTAGGACTTACAGGGATTGCATTAAAACAACGAGAAAAAAAGAAGTCTGATGTTCCGAGCATGAAGTCCCACCTACTGGGCAGAATTAAAACTGACACACCTGCAAAACAGGGAAGAGATAAAAATCAGATAGCAAACGTCGGGAAGCATCCAACAATAACCGAGGCAAATAAAGAGCAGAGTAAGAGTCCCAGCCTGAATACTAAACACATGCGGTGAAGGGATGGCCTCCCTATTGATTTATTGCGCGGAAACTAAGAATTATAGTTCTTGCGATTCTGTTTGCAATCACAGTACGAATGGCAATGAACTGGTTGTGTGGATAATAACGTGATTTTAAAGATGAACGTGGGCGTTCACACTTGTAGGATGCGGGTTGGGATATAAGCTGTACTGCATTTGAAAACCTTCAAAATATAAAAATGAATTCCTAGACTATAGGATCACGAGTCTTGCATCTTATTAATAACGAGGTATAATAATCACAGGGCAGACTAATACATGCAAAGTGCTTAAGAATGGGTTTGTTCTTCATTTTACCCAAACAGAATGTATGTGAAGACAGCGCCCTGGATCAGTGTGGGGTGGACTGGACAAAAGAGAGGACTATTCAACTGTAGAAAAACGGACTGATTCAGATTAAACTGCTGACATATACAGCTCTGTTATTTAATTAACAAAAGGAGCCATGAAACGTACCTGATTTCAGCTCTTTATTTGCTATGCTGACCTTGAAACCAATATGAAAGTCATAGAATTGCAAACCCATGTTGTGTCTTTTCACACTGACAATCATATGATTCATTTATATTCTTTTCTGTACACTCTTTGGAAAATGAGTCTCCTTTACACTCTACATGGAACCCTATGGTCCCTTCAGTTTTTCTCTGGGACCCATGTTTGTTGCAGCATATGGTTTTATAGAATAGGTTCATTATGAAACTCAATGGCTCTTAATGGAATCTAGGGGTTCCTTAATTCAAAGTTTCATATTTGGATCCCTGAATTAGTATTCTATTGAATCAAATGGTTCTATTTAGAAGCCAGTATATAGAACCATCTGTTGTTCTGAGGAACAGTTCCATGTAGAACCCGAACACAATGAGTGTTCCATAGAATACTAAGAAGAACTCTCTGGTTCTGTATAGAATGTCCAGGCACTCTGTTTGGTGCACCATAAAAATATAGGGCTATTGTGAGCTCATTTCCACACAAAGCTCAGATAGGTCTGTATTTAATGATTACTAATGAAGCAGTTTAGTTTAATGGCTGCTGTCGAATACTTCACTGTTAGTGTAGAGCATGTGTGTGGAGGGTCTCCACAGTCAGGATCTTTCCATTGCTCTAATACTTGTTTAGAGGTTCAGTTCTGTGCAGTTACTCATACTGTTTTCTGTCCAGGAAGATGCTATGAAGCAGTAGCACAGCCCCACCCCACATATATAGAATAACTCAAGTTGAGCTTGTGCAGCTTGTCCCCCTGGCTGTCCAAACCTCTTTATTTGCTTGAATTCATGTTGCTATTAGGAACACCTTTGTGTAAACCATCACAATGTGAGATTATGAACTATGGATGTGAAATATTTCAGTAACTTTTGAGAAGAAATTGTTCTTAACTATTTATTAAATCCCCTGTATTGTTTAAAACTGAAAAGTAAAACTGAACTTAACTTTGTGCTTATTTTTAAAAATCAACACACTGCACACTGAAGGAATGAGTACTTGTTCACATTATAATTTCAAGTTTTACACAATTTTGTTGTAAAGAATTTGAACTCTGTGTGTTTTCCCATTTTACTTGATCTTTCTCTCTTATTTCCATCTGTTTCTTTGTGGGTGAGTTGCACTCAAGACATATTGGACTGCAGCCATTTGGATTAAAACGGTGTCGTACTTGTGTTCAGATATCTGCCTCCAGCTAAGGACCTGGGGAACAAAAATGTACTGTGAAAAAAACACTGTTGAACTTTAATTTAAAATCCTCAGTATCTGAGTGTTTAATCCTGGGGGGAATTCAAACCAATTCATCTTTGCAGGCACAAAAAGGCACTGGTACATGATCCTCAGTCGAGCGTGGCTGAGTCTTCTGTTCCTCATCGCTGTGCTTTTGACTACAGGGATTGTTCCTGTTAATCTGTTGTTAAACATTTAATAAATGGCTGGCAGGTACAGAAAATAAATGGGCACCCACACACCGGCAGACACAGAGCTCTGACTGAGTGGTGGTGTTCTCAACTCTCCAGAGAGCCAGGAGAGGGCAGGCTAGAGATGAGATTCGGTCTCAGAGGCACAGGGACAAGAAGAAACCGTACAGCTTGAGAAGGACAGGGGGAGGGGAGAAAGGAGTCAGACACTTGCCTTGAAAATGCCTCAACCCAGGGGAAAGGAAAAGAAAGAATGTAGAATAAAAAAAGAAATGTGATTCTTTGTGTCAAGGGGCACGTCTGTTTCTAGACTGGGGTGATTGTGGTTGGAGTAAACCATATTCTATACTGGAGTGACAGGGCCTCAAGCCTGGCTCAGCAGTGTAAGAGAAGGACTACAGACCCTGGAGTAAACCATATTCTATACTGGAGTGACAGGGCCTCAAGCCTGGCTCAACAGTGTAAGAGAAGGACTACAGACCCTGGAGTAAACCATATTCTATACTGGAGTGACAGGGCCTCAAGCCTGGCTCAGCAGTGTAAGAGAAGGACTACAGACCCTGGTATAAACCATATTCTATACTGAATTGACAGGGCCTCAAGCCTGGCTCAGCAGACACTGCACAGTCCTTTCCTGTGGCCAATGACAAAAATAGAACGATTCCTAAGTTGTAATTACAACTTCATGACCACCAGATGGCACTGTGTGGTATGCTAAAATGGAATTCGAAGAAACTGCACTTACAACATTTATCCACCTGGAGAAACTATGTGCTATGAAAAAAAGCAGAAGTAAATAAATTGCACTATTAGCTGAGTCTGCACTACATATTTAATATATTTGTCAGTCAAAATAATAAGAGAGGCGAGGTTGGATAATAAATATGACTTTATATACTGTAAAGCCATAAATATGTCTGAGCTTTTATTGTGTGTTTTTTTGCGTATGAAGAAAAAAGTAAACATTTTTGGCAGGAATGTCTTAGTGTGTTACATATAATGAAGTAACATATATATATATATATATATATATATATATATATATATATATATATATATATATATATATATATATATATATATTAAAATTGTATAGTTCTTACATACTTCCATAAATGTAGGGGTGGGACACAATGTGAAAGATTCTGTCTCTCATGACAATTGCTCTCTACTAAAATAAACAAGCAACATGTTAGCAATGCATTAGTAATGCTTTAAAAAGGGTGGCATTTTGTTCTGAGCTGGAAATGCTGTGCCTTTATTCTTGGCAATTACACACAAGGGCGCCATCTACTGGGCGTATGTGGCCTACTGTTTGCTGTTTATAAACCAGGTGAAGATGCTCACTGCTGCACATCCCAGGTAGTTATTAAACCAGGTGAACATGCTCACTGCTGCACATCCCAGGTAGTTATTAAACCAGGTGAACACGCTCACTGCTGCACATCCCAGGTAGTTATTAAACCAGGTGAACACGCTCACTGCTGCACATCCCAGGTAGTTATTAAACCAGGTGAAGATGCTCACTGCTGCACATCCCAGGTAGTTATTAAACCAGGTGAACACGCTCACTGCTGCACATCCCAGGTAGTTATTAAACCAGGTGAAGATGCTCACTGCTGCACATCCCAGGTAGTTATTAAACCAGGTGAACACGCTCACTGCTGCACATCCCAGGTAGTTTTTGAACCAGGTGAAGATGCTCACTGCTGCACATCCCAGGTAGTTATTAAACCAGATGAACACGCTCACTGCTGCACATCCCAGGTAGTTATTAAACCAGGTGAACACGCTCACTGCTGCACATCCCAGATAGTTATTAAACCAGGTGAACACGCTCACTGCTGCACATCCCAGCTCCACTGTCCAATTTAAAACCTTCATACACATGTTCTTTTCACTCTTGATTGTGTCAGTATACACTGCAATACTCCTGGCTGTAACTAAATGATGTATCAAGGCTACTTCATCACCATAATTGATTAGGCGTTGGTTAATCACAGCTTCCATTTTAAAACTTTAATATTTAAAAAATAAGTTGTATATATTTTAAAATATCCAATCAATCAATCAAACAACCAACCAACCAACCAATCAATGAATAAATAAATAATCACACATTTTTAAAATATTTTTTTACTTTTTCTTTTCAAAGTCAGTTTTATCGGTAACTAATTTGCTGGACAAAAATAAACATCACTTTCCAGTAGAAGCATAACAGTAGCCTATTGGGATTAATTCATTCATTCTTGTAGACAGATAGAGACTGCAATTATTTTCATGTGCCCTGAAGAGCACAAGGGAAGAATACATTAAAAACACAGTGAACTGAATAGCGGACTCACACTAAACAGGCTTTGTTATTAATAAGAAGAAGATGTATTGAATATTTAGTATGAAGGTGCATATCCCTGTGATGCAGCATTATCACAGATTCAGTATTAAAGATCTTGTGAAGCATTGAAGGTTCTCACCAGAAGGAATTGAGGGAGGTGACCAGGCTTCTTCCAGTTATTCTGCCATTCTGCACATGTTATTCGAGCACTATAGGAACTTGTATAAACAATGGAATGACTATGTAACCATGCCTGCCATTGCAGTGTAAAAGTGGCATACATGTTTACATGGGGACAGTGATAAACCAATTGAATTCACTGTAAATCAGAGGCTTGAAGATTTTTAAAGACAGGTCAGCTGTTCATATGCAAACGGCATCTGCATTTACACCTGCCTTTCACAAAAGCAAATTGCAGCAAATTGCTACTAGGGGATGCAGGTTTTGTTAGGAAATGACTGCTTTCAGTGTGTGTCAGGTGATGTGTATAATCCTATTCAGTTTCCTGCCTTTTCAGATTGCCTCTTATTAGCAGAAGCAGTGTTCTGTGCTGCCATCTATGTGGAGGCTGTTTTGTGACACACCGTTCAAAGGTTTCCAAGACAATTAGCTCTTTATCTGACTGTTATACTTGTCAAACACGGAGAGCAGAAACTCGTGGAGAGATATGGGGGTGGGGACACATCGCTGTGTATGAAGCTGCAGGAAAGCTGTTTGTGTTGGATGTGCTCAACCAGAGGATACACAAACACAAGCAAAGGAGAACAGTGATTAATAGGCTCAAGCATGGACCTAGCCCATATTGAGACATGTGCAAACAAGCAACCAAGGACCAGTGTGTCACAGGTCTTAAAGGAAAGACAAACATCACAAAGATCAACAACTCATTGATCTACATGTGGCCTGGAAGAGAATTTACACAGGCTGTGAAAAGTGTCATACATCCTGATAAATTGGGGGTATGCCCATGCTGTCATGAAGTTCTGCACACTTTGAAGATACCTGTGTAGGTTCCTGCTTGTTCCAAATTGCAAAACTGGACACAAAAATAAAGCAGATTCTTCAGTAGTACAATAGGATGAGCAAACAGAATAACACATGGATGTTTTCCACTTTCCTTAAAGGCGATCAATATGTTTGTTTAGTAAAATGCTGCCTTAAATTGTGCCAAGTTGTATCTAGCATATAAAAAACCCACAAAACAGAATCTTGAAATGGTAGGCAAAAAATCCTTGCCGAGACAAATTGAAGGTGGATTGAGTTTCACTGTAATGGACGTTTAATTGGAATCACTGGTTTGCTTAAATTACTCTTGTTCAGGTAAAAGGGTGTTTAAATTGCACTGTGGCTCCAGAGCTTCTTGTTCTTTCTTTGCTGTTGTTATTGCAAGAAGTCCATTAATTCTGTTGATGGGAGCATCAAAGAAACACAACACCAACTTTAAAAAACTGAAGCTGTCCTGGCCAATGAATCCTGCCCAGCCGTGGCAGTGTTATAATACACTACCACCAGCAGAGAGAAGGAATGGAGAAAGATGCACAGGAGCAGAGGCCAGGTCATTTCAATGGGGACTCACAAACACAGACTGCATTTACTTTGTATTGATAGTCAGGAACACAGGTTAAGACACACTGTCAGTAAATGGCAAAACAGCTTGATGGAGGTTGCTATAAAGAAGCAGATTCACAGCTGATGAAGGTGTGGGGTTAGGATTGCTGCTGGGAACAGGGTGTTTGAGAGCTGGGGCAGGTGTAGTGCTTTAGAGTGATTGTCTGGGCAAGGCTAAAGATTAAAGATGAAACGGGCGGAATGGGGTTCATTTTGAACCCCCCCAGGGTGTGATTACAGTATCTGAATGATTTGATTTGTTAGCTGTGACAAAACCAACGTCAAGGTGACTAAGTGAAACTGACTTGCCAAGCATGCAACGCCAAAATCACCAATAACAGAGCATTGAAACCATCAGCACTCAGTTTGCACTCAAAGAACCAACTTTTTTTCCATAAAAAAACTAAAATGATCATTGCAGCATGTATACCTTTGAGGCAGTAGGTTACAGATTGAAATGATAATTATCCTGCTGCAGGCATTCCCGTTGCTGTAAGGACTTTCTGCACAGCCAGTATTCTGGCAATGTGTCCCTTTCTTACTTGTTTTCCCTTATTATCTAACCAGTTGCTGTGACTTTGAGAATAATTACAGTACACTTACAGTACAGGGAACAATATTGCACTGGTGCTGTCAGTGAAGATTATTCTTCAGCCCCTTGTTTACAGGAGAAGGGAAGGTCTTGATTCTGCAGTGCCCATAAAAGCAGCCCAACAGGTAATGAGAGCTGCCAGAGACATTGGCAGTGAAGCTGTCACTCAGAGAAAAAGAAAGGGCAACTACACAGACATTGGGAGAAAAGAAACAGCAGCAACATGCTGAATGCAGTAAACAATACATCAAAATGTGCCCCATTAAATGGGGAGCTGGGCCCCTCACAATAAGGTGGCTTATTTTTCTCATTTGGATGCAGGGCTTGCTTTGTTCTTGTCTCATGAATGTATTAGAAATAAAAAGTTGCATCTCAATGAGCTCTCATACTGCTGAATACCCAAAGTAAGTAGCAGTGACTCAGTGAGAGCTGGCAGCACAGAGCATTAATCACAAGGCTTAGGTGTTCTGCTGGGTTTACGCTGCACAGCAGATCAGGCTACATCATTACCTGGTGCTTGCCAATTGCAAACTGCTGCTGAAAGAGCAGTTTCACACACACAGTTAAAACAATTGGAAAAACATGCATAACTAGCTGGACTCTTGTTATATAGCGGCAAACAAAATCTACATGACTTTGTTTCTAAATGCACTTTAAGGCATTAGTCAGCTATGATAATTAGCGGCTATTGTACATTTCAGACACTGTAAAAAATGCCAGGTTTCTATGTTTTGTCATTTCTATAGAGGGCATTCACATTGTCTTGTCATTCCTATATAGGGCATTCACATTGTCTTCACATTTCTATAGAGGCCCTTCACATTGTATTGTGTTGTTAAAGCTGATAAAAGCCTTGGCTGGGGACATGATTCTACACCTACTTTTTCTTTGGTAGCTGTAGTATTATTAAATAATTAAAATGTAAAACCATTACATTTGTAATCATCTTTTTCGACTTTTGGATTTCATAACTATTTTACTCAATCGTAATCTTAAATCCAAATTCAGCAGGGCGCTGGATGAAATGAGCTCTTTCCTTGCTGTTCAGCAGGGCGCTGGGTGAAATGAGCTCTTTCCTTGCTGCTCAGCAGGGCGCTGGGTGAAATGAGCTCTTTACTTGCTGTTCAGCAGGGCGTTGGGTGAAATGAGCTCTTTCCTTGCTGCTCAGCAGGGCGCTGGGTGAAATGAGCTCTTTCCTTGCTGTTCAGCAGGGCGCTGGGTGAAATGAGCTCTTTCCTTGCTGCTCAGCAGGACGTTGGTTAAAATGACCTCTTTCCTTGCTGTTCAGCAGGGCGCTGGGTGAAATGGTCTCTTTCCTTGCTGCTCAGCGAGGCGCTGGGTGAAATGAGCTCTTTCCTTGCTGCTCAGCAGGGCGCTGGGTGAAATGAGCTCTTTCCTTGCTGTTCAGCAGGGCGCTGGGTGAAATGAGCTCTTTCCTTGCTGTTCAGCAGGACGATGGGTGAAATGAGCTCTTTCCTTGCTGCTCAGCAGGGCGCTGGGTGAAATGAGCTCTTTCCTTGCTGCTCAGCAGGGCGCTGGGTGAAATGAGCTCTTTCCTTGCTGCTCAGCAGGGCGCTGGGTGAAATGAGCTCTTTCCTTGCTGCTCAGCAGGGCGCTGGGTGAAATGAGCTCTTTCCTTGCTGCTCAGCAGGACGCTGGGTGAAATGAGCTCTTTCCTTGCTGCTCAGCAGGGCGCTGGGTGAAATGAGCTCTTTCCTTGCTGCTCAGCAGGACGCTGGTTGAAATGAGCTCATTCCTTGCTGTTCAGCAGGGCGCTGGGTGAAATGAGCTCTTTCCTTGCTGCTCAGCAGGGCGCTGGGTGAAATGAGCTCTTTCCTTGCTGCTCAGCAGGGCGCTGGGTGAAATGAGCTCTTTCCTTGCTGCTCAGCAGGGCGCTGGGTGAAATGAGCTCTTTCCTTGCTGCTCAGCAGGGCGCTGGGTGAAATGAGCTCTTTCCTTGCTGTTCAGCAGGACGCTGGGTGAAATGAGCTCTTTCCTTGCTGCTCAGCAAAGCGCTGGGTGAAATGAGCTCTTTCCTTGCTGCTCAGCAAAGTGCTGGGTGAAATGAGCTCTTTCCTTGCTGCTCAGCAGGGCGCTGGGTGAAATGAGCTCTTTCCTTGCTGCTCAGCAGGACGTTGGTTGAAATGAGCTCTTTCCTTGCTGCTCAGCAAAGCGCTGGGTGAAATGAGCTCTTCCTTGCTGCTCAGCAGGACGTTGGTTGAAATGAGCTCTTTCCTTGCTGCTCAGCAAAGCGCTGGGTGAAATGAGCTCTTTCCTTGCTGCTCAGCAGGACGTTGGTTGAAATGAGCTCTTTCCTTGCTGCTCAGCAAAGTGCTGGGTGAAATGAGCTCTTTCCTTGCTAATCAGCAGGACACTGGTTGAAATGAGCTCTTTCCTTGCTGCTCAGCAGGACGCTGGTTGAAATGAGCTCTTTCCTTGCTGCTCAGCAGGACGCTGGTTGAAATGAGCTCTTTCCTTGCTGTTCAACAGGGCGTTGGGTGAAATGAGCTCTTTCCTTGCTGTTCAGCAGGGCGCTGGGTGAAATGAGCTCTTTCCTTGCTGTTCAGCAGGGCGTTGGGTGAAATGAGCTCTTTCCTTGCTGCTCAGCAGGGCGCTGGGTGAAATGAGCTCTTTCCTTGCTGTTCAGCAGGGCGCTGGGTGAAATGGTCTCTTTCCTTGCTGCTCAGCGAGGCGCTGGGTGAAATGAGCTCTTTCCTTGCTGCTCAGCAGGGCGCTGGGTGAAATGAGCTCTTTCCTTGCTGTTCAGCAGGGCGCTGGGTGAAATGGTCTCTTTCCTTGCTGCTCAGCGAGGCGCTGGGTGAAATGAGCTCTTTCCTTGCTGTTCAGCAGGGCGTTGGGTGAAATGAGCTCTTTCCTTGCTGCTCAGCAGGGCGCTGGGTGAAATGAGCTCTTTCCTTGCTGCTCAGCAGGGCGCTGGTTGAAATGAGCTCTTTCCTTGCTGCTCAGCAAAGCGCTGGGTGAAATGAGCTCTTTCCTTGCTGCTCAGCAGGGCGCTGGGTGAAATGAGCTCTTTCCTTGCTGCTCAGCAGGACGTTGGTTAAAATGACCTCTTTCCTTGCTGTTCAGCAGGGCGCTGGGTGAAATGGTCTCTTTCCTTGCTGCTCAGCGAGGCGCTGGGTGAAATGAGCTCTTTCCTTGCTGCTCAGCAGGGCGCTGGGTGAAATGAGCTCTTTCCTTGCTGTTCAGCAGGGCGCTGGGTGAAATGAGCTCTTTCCTTGCTGCTCAGCAAGGTGCTGGGTGAAATGACCTCTTTCCTTGCTGCTCAGCAAAGCGCTGGGTGAAATGAGCTCTTTCCTTGCTGCTCAGCAGGACGTTGGTTAAAATGAGCTCTTTCCTTGCTGTTCAGCAGGGCGCTGGGTGAAATGAGCTCTTTCCTTGCTGCTCAGCAGGGCGCTGGGTGAAATGACCTCTTTCCTTGCTGTTCAGCAGGACGCTGGGTGAAATGAGCTCTTTCCTTGCTGCTCAGCAGGGCGCTGGGTGAAATGAGCTCTTTCCTTGCTGCTCAGCAGGGCGCTGGGTGAAATGAGCTCTTTCCTTGCTGCTCAGCAGGGCGCTGGGTGAAATGAGCTCTTTCCTTGCTGCTCAGCAGGGCGCTGGGTGAAATGAGCTCTTTCCTTGCTGCTCAGCAGGGCGCTGGGTGAAATGAGCTCTTTCCTTGCTGCTCAGCAGGGCGCTGGGTGAAATGAGCTCTTTCCTTGCTGCTCAGCAGGGCGCTGGGTGAAATGAGCTCTTTCCTTGCTGCTCAGCAGGACGCTGGTTGAAATGAGCTCTTTCCTTGCTGTTCAGCAGGGCGCTGGGTGAAATGAGCTCTTTCCTTGCTGCTCAGCAGGGCGCTGGGTGAAATGAGCTCTTTCCTTGCTGCTCAGCAGGGCGCTGGGTGAAATGAGCTCTTTCCTTGCTGCTCAGCAGGGCGCTGGGTGAAATGAGCTCTTTCCTTGCTGCTCAGCAGGGCGCTGGGTGAAATGAGCTCTTTCCTTGCTGCTCAGCAGGGCGCTGGGTGAAATGAGCTCTTTCCTTGCTGTTCAGCAGGACGCTGGGTGAAATGAGCTCTTTCCTTGCTGCTCAGTAGGACGCTGGTTGAAATGAGCTCTTTCCTTGCTGCTCAGCAAAGCGCTGGGTGAAATGAGCTCTTTCCTTGCTGATCAGCAGGACGCTGGGTGAAATGAGCTCTTTCCTTGCTGCTCAGCAAAGCGCTGGGTGAAATGAGCTCTTTCCTTGCTGCTCAGCAAAGTGCTGGGTGAAATGAGCTCTTTCCTTGCTGCTCAGCAGGGCGCTGGGTGAAATGAGCTCTTTCCTTGCTGCTCAGCAGGACGTTGGTTGAAATGAGCTCTTTCCTTGCTGCTCAGCAAAGCGCTGGGTGAAATGAGCTCTTCCTTGCTGCTCAGCAGGACGTTGGTTGAAATGAGCTCTTTCCTTGCTGCTCAGCAAAGCGCTGGGTGAAATGAGCTTTCCTTGCTGCTCAGCAGGACGTTGGTTGAAATGAGCTCTTTCCTTGCTGCTCAGCAAAGTGCTGGGTGAAATGAGCTCTTTCCTTGCTAATCAGCAGGACACTGGTTGAAATGAGCTCTTTCCTTGCTGCTCAGCAGGACGCTGGTTGAAATGAGCTCTTTCCTTGCTGCTCAGCAGGACGCTGGTTGAAATGAGCTCTTTCCTTGCTGTTCAACAGGGCGTTGGGTGAAATGAGCTCTTTCCTTGCTGTTCAGCAGGGCGCTGGGTGAAATGAGCTCTTTCCTTGCTGCTCAGCAAAGCGCTGGGTGAAATGAGCTCTTTCTTTGCTGCTCAGCAAGTCGCTGGGTGAAATGAGCTCTTTCCTTGCTGTTCAACAGGGCGTTGGGTGAAATGAGCTCTTTCCTTGCTGTTCAGCAGGGCGCTGGGTGAAATGAGCTCTTTCCTTGCTGCTCAGTAGGACGCTGGTTGAAATTAGCTCTTTCCTTGCTGTTCAACAGGGCGTTGGGTTAAATGAGCTCTTTCCTTGCTGTTCAGCAGGGCACTGGGTGAAATGAGCTCTTTCCTTGCTGCTCAGCAGGACGCTGGGTGAAATGAGCTCTTTCCTTGCTGCTCAGCAGGGTGCTGGGTGAAATGAGCTCAGCAGCAGGGTCAGGTTACTGAGGCTGAACACTCCACAGGTCCAATTCTTTGAAGAGTAAGAATCTGCACTGAAAGAGCTATTTTAGAAAGCTGATTATTCAATGCACTCTAAGCCTGGAAGTGTGAACAAGTACAGTGAAGAGATCCACGCTACATTTTAAATGTATTCAAATCCATTTCCAAGGCAATATCGAATCCCCCTCTTTTGGTTAACTGTGTCTTCTTAATGATACAGAACATGTTTTGTTGATGATATCAGTCATCACCATGTTAGGAACCAACACTTCCTACACAATATTTACTGCTTTTTTATTTTCACAGAATGTTAAAACAACTAGAGCACGAAACAGCAGTTATAAACAATATCAACAGCAGCTCTCTGTGAGCTATTCTGAGTTTTGCTTTGAAAGTGCTTTGAAGAGAGCTCTTCATCATACATACGTGGGTGGATTTGTAATGAGTTCATTAAGCTTAAGAGACAAGAGTTTGTGTGGAGCTCAGGAAGCACTGTTCCCAGAGAGCAAGTGTCTCTTATTGAGCATGTTCTCTTTAAAACTCCCTCCCACCCACAGTGGGCACTGACAAGTACATCAAGACTTGCTGTTCTAAGCTCTTCTAAACGAACCATTCTGGAAGTAAGCTGAAAGGCACACGAAATGTTACCTGCCCCTGGTTAGTTTGAAACGCAGGTATGCCCTGTCATCAAATGTGGGTCCAAGGTTATGCAAGCCTGCTGAGTGTGTTTCTGCAGTGCTTGTGTACATCATTTCATATTTGAAATCTAAAAATATATCAACACATTTTTATATATAATATTAATCAAAAACAAATTAACTTGAAATATGTTTCACTTTTAAATAAAATCAAACAAAACCCTTAAATACCGCCTGATGAAAACCAGGTGACCAGAGAGAATGGATTTTTATTGCAGGTGACTCTGTTCTGTGTAGAGAAGTAGTTCAGAGTCTAGCTGATATACTGCCTCGTGGAGAACGTTGAAAAATCATCGTTTCACTTTATTTCTACACCAGTGTACTTGTTTGTAGATATAAGGATTCTGAACCTGCCATGCTAATCCTATCATATTGTACAAGGCTATTTCTAATTAAAAGGGAACTAAATCCCAAGACATTCTGTCCATCAAGGTGTCTGTCATAGAATACACTAATTTTACTAACAAGAAATTGCAATATAGTGTTGTAATGCAGACATATACTGTACAATATTGAGAATTTAAACTGAAGTTTTTGTATGTCTTAAAAATATATATCATTAAAATAACAGCAATTAAAAAAATCATATAATAATGAAAGCCTCCTCTTCAATCTAGAATATGTCGATTTCTGGAAATCTCTTCCTGAGTGTAAAAAAACCTGTAACTATCAAAATAAACCACTTGGGAACAGGACCTTTCTGTACTATAAAAACTGCAGCTATGACCAAAGGTTTTGTATCATCCTCTAGAAGTAACTCATCTTGCTTCATAAAGTCGAATGAAACCTGCTGAATAATGTGACGTTAACATATTGAATTACACACAACGCTTTGTAGTTTTCCACATACTTAACAAAAAACTGACAACATTGAAAAATACAAGATCTAAATTATGTTCCTATAGTTTTAATATTTTTTTAAATGATGTCTCAACCCTAACATTGCAGGTGATGCATAACATTTGGTCCTCGCTGTAGATCAGACATTATCTAAGGCCCATTAGAACATGAACATTGATTTTATTACCCAAATAAACTTTCTTCATATTACTCACTTGCCTGTACTCATTTCTTCTATATATAGCGAGTTCTCTTTTAAAAATTGTATTTAGTTTGAATTAAAGTGGGGTCCAATGATTGTCCATTAGATGTGCTGTGTTGCATCATTCTGTCTCCAGTGTATTTTGAAAATCTTTCTAAAAACAAAAAGCATCAGCAATTATGTGTTTTTATGACCTGCCTAAATGCAATAACCTGCCCACAAACCAGACCACATCCATTCCCAAATATACTCTTCTTGTAATGGCAGTGAATGGAGGAGAGTGCGTCTTGTTTGAGCAGAATCTGATCTAATAACTCACCTGATAGTAATCCATTCGCCCTCTCGGATGAGAGGCTGGCTATTACTGCCACAACTATCTTGTGGTTCTTGAAAGCCCTGCTCTTCTGCAAGCTATGTGCTCCATAATAACCAAACATTTAGGGGTGTCTACTCCATCATCGGCCTCTCTTTTTAATGCAAGGCTGTCCATTGCTAATGGCACTGCTTCTCCATAGAGGACACTACTGTCCATAGAGGGATAGACTGAGACCTTGTGTCCTCAGCTACATTAAAAAAACAAGACACAGGTAATCTGAAAAGCTGATACATCAACTCACTGTATACTGTTCTTCAAATGACTGTGTCCTTCTCAACAAGACTGTTCAGAAAGTGACTATTGCAGGCTAAAAGGAGCAGCTGGTAAGAGAAATGATTCCCATACTGTGTCAGTATCCCCATGGTGAACTGATATTACTGCTCATGCCAATATACAATCTGTTTAACAGTCAATAGCCCCTTTCTGTTCATCACATTTCCAATACACTGATGAAGGCACTATCTAAAATATTGACCTACTCTTGTATTTTGAGTGAGCGTATTCAAATGAGGGATTATATATCTATGATACTGTGTATGATAGGCTTTTCGATGCTTGGTCCGAGAATGAGTGATGCTTCCATATGAATGTGGATACAGGGACTGACAGGGTAACCAGGTGGAATGTGCAGGTCTGATGAGTCATGCCGGGTGAGTGCAATATCACAGCATCCTCTTTCTTCTGTGTTCTCCTCTTAGCGACCGTCAGCACAGCAGAGGAACATGGCAACAGCTAGCGCAGGTTCTGCATCTCAGAACCAAGTCAATAGAAACATACTCAGTGTTTTATAGCAGCTTTTTGGCAGTGCAGATTCTAAGGTCTCCTTTCTTAAAAGACTTGGTGATGTGGCTAAGCACAAGTTACACGTTCACTGTCGTCTGAGTGGGTCCATCAATCAGACAATCAACATTTGTAAAAGAGTGGGTGCTCTGTAGCCAGGATATCCCCTGAGACAAAGCCAAGTGTAGATAACTCCAGCCCTGGTAACAATCTTGTTGTAACAGTACATTTTGCCGTATAAATTAATGTTGTTGGTTTTTTTAAAAACCATTAAACAAAAAAACAAGATTCTGTAAAAGGGTATTGTTACTATTTTGTTATTGTTTTTTATTATTATGATGAGGAATGCAATGACTGATAGCCCTTTGGATACATCAGCTAATCCTAATGCTCAGTTATTGCAGGATACATTCCTCCACACTTCTGTTTACAAGACATAACTCACTTCTCTGCTGGAGATGTGTTTATTGTGTTTTGGTGTCCCTGTTTACCCCCCTTCCCATTTCATCCCTGTGCAAACAGAGATCAAATCAAAGGCAGTACATGTAACAGACACATTTCTTTCGTACCTGTGCTAGTAGATGTCTATCAGTTAATGGACTGTACAGAACACCAATGATTACAGTGCAAGGTTGAGAACAGCATAGTACCCTAATGCAAGAAGTCAGGTAAAGGAGCAGTTCTTCCACTGTTAGGCCTGCTTTGATTTTTTGTATTGAATGACTGGAACATTAATTCTGTAAAGAGCTGCATTTAGTTCCCTTGGGTATTTTCATTTATCCTTCAATTCATAGACGTGGTTGGTTAAGTATTTTTAGGAACACCAGCATATTGTTATAAATTAGAATTGTGTTGCATTTCCAATGGCAATGGTGCAATGACGCTCTCTGACAAAACTTGTTCATTGGCTCTTTAGATAATTGCTGTGTGCTTAATGAGAGATGATAGGTGACAATGATAGATCATTCCGGTTTCCAATGAGCCACTTTCTTTTATTTTATTTCCAAACTCTGACCTATGATGTCGCAGGCTTCTCAAAAGGGAGCGCAGCACAGCAGACTGGATTCCCATCAGTTCCCAGGCACTTCATTCATGAACAATAACTCCCTGCTGCGTCCCATATTAAACACAACGGCAGGGAGCGTGCATTACAAATAAGTTCCAATAGATAACTAACTAACTTACCTACAAACTAAACCCAGTGGAAGTTATAAATGAGCTCTTTCTGTAAGTATTACAATAAACAAGGCACAGAAAAGGAGATCCTGAAGCACTGGAAACAACAGGATACAACATGAACACATCTGAAGTCTGGTGGAAAAGTAAAACCATTTTAAACAACTGTAGAAAAGCTGAATGAGAGAGAGATTACAAAGCAAAGACTGGGAAAAGAAGACACTGGGAGGGGAATCCATAAAGGGTGGCTGGGCAAAGTTCAGGAATATAATGTTGGAAATGCAGGACCAATTCATCCCAACTGCTTACCCGTGGAATACTGTACTGACACAACCTGAAACCCCATTCTAACTGCAGCTATCGAGACTATTCTATACAGTTACATTGCACTTGTGAATATCTTACTACACATTCTTATACTTTTATGCATTTAATGAATAGGCCTGCCACTGGCCATTAGCCACTTCTCTAATGGAAGCTGCTCCCCCAGTTCCCTCTGGTTACTCAAGCTGAGCTGTTAAATTTATAGTATATAGACAGCTTATTATAAAGCTGTAACATTTACACCACCCTGACTAAACGCCAATTACTCCCAAAAGTAACATAACAATGATAGTGGTTTGCTGGTAAGAATTACGTTACTCTGGCAAATGTGTATTTATCTGAATTTATCTCCATACTGATCTGATCCAAATACTGATCCAAATGGAGATTATACTTTCAAGTTGAAAAAGCAACATTATCCAAAAGCAGTGCAAATGTGATTCAGAGTTTGGTTTATTTGGGTGACAAAGCATTGTATTATTGTCATTTAGATAAGAACTCACAAGGGAGTAGAACCCTGAATCCCTGTTTCTGAGTCATTTCAAAAGCAGTACGCTGCTGCTGCTGCTGCTAAATTATCTCTCCTTTCAGTTGTTGAAGACGGGTGTGGCAGGGCTGAGACCCTGCATGTGTAAATAGGGTGGTTTGCTTTAGTTTAGAAATAAAATCTGTTTCATTTGAATCCCACAACAGTATCATTTAGTAGTTAGTGTAGAAGGTTCCTGGAGCGGGACCTCCCTTACAGTGGGAGCAGCGCTCGCCCGCCTGTACGACAACTTTTGCTTTCTAGTTGTGTTTGAACAGTGTTTTGTTTGGCATGTTTGTAATTCTTTTGTTTGCACTCCAGTTTGTGTATGTGACCGTGCTCTACCATTGCTGATACTGGCATGTGGCTGAGTGTAAATTGTCCATAAAAACTGGATGTCTGAGCAGTGATTTCAAATACAAACCCTGTGTCTCTCCACTCTATCAGCAGATGCTGATAACAACAGCCCTGTTACAGAGGGGAAGATGTGGAGATCAGAGATGTGTTGATGTGTGAACAGAGCACAATCCACACCATTCATTTAAAGATTTAGATTGTGAAATGTTTTGGCCATTCCAACAAAAAAAGTGTTATATAGTTTGTTATTGTATAAAGTAATTAAACATAGCACCCAATAGAAAACACACAACACATGAAAGCACATGTTATGTCTTTTATTCACTGAAAGCCCTGCCCAGAATTACAGTAGATTCCATTTAATCCAGTTAATGCATTAGCGCTACAGAATGTTCTGTACCCTTCTGTGCTCGCAAGGTAATGTAGAATTGCTAATGTCATTAATGCATAATACCACCAAAAATGCACATGAGCACCTTTGACCCAACCAAGCCGTTATGTTGGGTGCAGTTTCGAACAGAATGGCTTCATAAGTGCTATCTTTTTGTTCCAGGAGTCAGTGGTTTCCAGTATTTCTGTGCCAGTGTTTTTTAATGCATTTGTGGTCATTCTTATGACTTTACTTCAGCTCTGTGTTGACTGCAAGCTAAATGAGACTCCAGGGTGCCAGAACACAGCACAGGACTAATGTGTGGGACATCCCTGGCCAATCCAAACTCTTTGGTGGTATTTATAGGAGGCTTGTGGGTTTGTGTTTATATATGCTGCAGGCATTTACTCTCCTTCCAGGAAAAGTGGAAATACTCATGCACTGCACAAGATGGAGGTTAGGGGTGAAATGTTCCTTCCACAAAACATACACAGAGGAAAAAGATTAGAGGAATGCAGGAACAAATGTAAGTAAAATGGATAATCCTGCTGTGAAACGGTCCCCAAATACCTCAACTATTTGACATGTGAACGTCTTCTGATGTAACAAAACAGCTTTGAAGTTTGTTCTTGTTTTAATGAACTGAGGTTCTGCTGTTGAAGGGTACATAAGGACCTTTTTATTTTATTGTGTTACATGTTCCCATGTGTTGCTACAACTGTTTACATGAGGTGTGTGTATTGTTTTATTTTATTTTTTTTTACATTTTGACCACTTTTTTAAACTTTTAAATTGCATTCCCTGCATCAAGATGGCTTCACATGAATCTGGAGGTATTTCATTTTATGACAAACTCCAAATCACTACAGTAAGACAGCTATGCAGTAGTGCTATATTGGCACCACTATTGTCTTCATTAGGTGATACTAGTTGACAGTTACAGACCACATCAATCAAACATATTCAGTAAAATAAAATGTACAGCTTAAGGTTACAAACACAATTTCCTTTGGTGTCTAATGACCTGCAAAGTGCTCCTCTAAGTCACCCATGTTCCGATGCTTATTCTCTGACCTCGGAGCTGAGGGTTTAAAGAAGATGTTTTCCATTATTTCTTGGACTGGGCTGCCTGTTCTCTGATGACATGATGTCATCTTTAATGACTCGGTTACTCAGAAAGAAGACATGCTATGAGATTGCTGCTGGCAAGTTGAATCTATGTTTATGATGCAGACATCATTTTGTGTGCAGCACATTAAGCACTCTTTCATGAGTTGAAGGGTTGCAGTTTGCAGAACGAATCTCGTCTCTTCTGTAGCCGGCACCCAAATAGAGTAGAATTGTGTGGAACATTCCATTGATGGTCTGCGAGAATAACAACATATTGCTTACCTTTGTTTTGTAGAAATTCCCCTTAACGTTGATTAATTGCTTTAGTCTCTAACTTGGAGTTTGTGCTTTAAAATGATTATAAGCAACTCTCCAATGAATTGATTGGCTACAGCAATCAATAACCTGAGTGCTGACACAGGAGTCAATAAAGATGGTTGCTTATTCAGACTAATCAGAAGTGGGCATATCCGTCTTTTAACTAAACATTAACTAAGAGAAAAGAATGTATCTTCTTCCCATGGTGAGTAATTCAATTATAATGGTTTAGTTTATTATTTCCATGTAGCATTTGACAATCAAATAGGGTACATGGTATGTGAAAAGGGTTTTTGAGTGGCTTGTCATCACTGTTGATCTCATATCTGCTTGCCTCTCTCAGGGTTTCTGAGGGGCTTGTCATCACTGTTGATCTCATATCTGCTGCCTCTCTCAGGGTTTTTGAGTGGCTTGTCATCACTGTTGATCTCATATCTGCTTGCCTCTCTCAGGGTTTCTGAGTGGCTTGTCATCACTGTTGATCTCATATCTGCTTGCCTCTCTCAGGGTTTCTGAGTGGCTTGTCATCACTGTTGATCTCATATCTGCTTGCCTCTCTCAGGGTTTCTGAGTGGCTTGTCATCACTGTTGATCTCATATCTGCTTGCCTCTCTCAGGGTTTCTGAGTGGCTTGTCATCACTGTTGATCTCATATCTGCTTGCCTCTCTCAGGGTTTCTGAGGGCTCCAGTAAGTTAACACCACTGACCAGAATGTCCTCACATGGATAATTGGCAGCATTGAGAGGTGATCAATGGTCTTCTCCAGAGCTCCTGGCTTCCCGTGTTAATACCTTCCAGGCACTACTCAATTCCATCCTCTCCATTCAGAATCCCTGTATTGACAGTTGGTTGGGTGCTGTCTGCGTGCTTCTGAAAGCAGTGTTCAGTAGCTGTAATTATGATGGATAATGCAATTTAAGCAGGTTCCCTTTGCTGAGAGGGTCAAGCAAGCACTGCTTTCTCTTGGCATTAATGACTTTTTAATAGAGCATACTCACAAGACCGGGGCCACTTTGTGGTGGAGAAAGAGGACTGATAGAGAATGAGACAAAGCGCTACAAATCATCTGCTATTAAAGCTGCTAATGGATGACACATCTCCCTGTTTATGCTCTTAATGCTAGCTGTGGTTGCCTTTGTTTTTAGGCAGCATGGATTGTGCATGTTCCAATCTGCCTGCCTGTTACCACTGCTACAGTAGCTAACCCTGTGCAGTACAATCAGCTCACTCACACAACTTGCTCACATTAACTTTGTTTCACTGGCTTTTTCCATAATATGTTCTTTCCCTAAGATACCAATACTATACTTAGCTTAGATTTTTGACAATACTTCAAACCAGGTGTAAAGTAAGCTTTTAATTTCTGTATTGGTTTCTAAATGATCTTCTTCCTATTCCCATTGCTGTGAAGGGGTGAACACTGTGAGGGCTCAGCAGTAATATGTCTTTAAAATAAAGAGATACTGTCCTGTGGCAGGGCTGAGGCTCTGTGCCTGTAAATAGTGGGCTGTTGTGTTTTTGCTTAGTTTATAAATCAAATGGGTTTCATTTGAAAGTCAAGTTTGTGTTAAATGTGGCAGGGCTGGGTGGTAGAATGCCTTGGTAATTCAAAAGCATGTGTTAATTGATGGACTGATTCTCAATTAGCCCTGGCCACATGCCTTTAAAAAGGAGCTGCACAGCCAGTTCCTTTGTTCTCCAACCAGGGATACAAACTGTCTGGAAAGCAGACTGTGCTGTAGGAGTCTCACGACTATGTGGGTATGCCACCTGGGTGAGAAACACACAAGGGAAAATGTACTGGATGTTTGTTCACTGTGTGTGTTACCCAGGATCGCTAGTACTAGAACGAATAGGGGAAATCTTGGGAGATTTGAATCCAACCCAAGTAAAGAGAGGAGATGTCAGGGAGTAGCGTTTTTTTTGTCGTTGTTCTGAACAGTGCTTTGTTTGTATTTTTGTGTATGTCCTCCTGCACGAGGATTACCATTGCTGGTAGCCTAGCGGTGATCACCTACCACTTGAACTGCTTGTGCATTGTAAATAAAACCTGGACACCTGAGCGCTCTTTCAAATCCAACCTGTGTGTCTCTCGTCTATCGGCAGATACCCACACCCTCTCACATATATTAAAGGAAACCTGGTATGTTTTTGAAAAGCCCCTAGTTCAACATTACATTATGAATGGAGACCATGAGCCCAGTGCTTATGAGCTGAAGAGGGGCATTAGCTCAGCAAAAACTCATCAGTGAATAGAGAGCCATCTAGCAATTGAAAGCAGAAACTAAGTACATGAATCAGTAAATAAAGGCTAGGGAACAATAAAGTTAAACTGGCAGGTGTTTAGGGCACAAATGGTGTACCCTTAATGAAGGAAAAAAGAGAGAAGGTGGTTTAAAAGCTAAGCAACTAGTTTCTGGGCCAAAACAACACACATTATGCTTTGTTTCTAGACTGGGCAGCATTCTCCATCTATCCATCGACACATTTGGGAGAACTGCACTGTGCTGTTTAAAATCCACCCTACAAGCCGTGTATAATTCAGTATGCTAATGTGACATTATTCAGCAGGTTTCATTTGACTTTATGAAGCAAAATAAGTTAGCACTCATTTCAACCACTTGAAGCAAAATAAGTTAGCACTCATCAAATCCCGCGGCGTTCTGGGACAAGTGGGAGGGGCGGAGCCCGCAGCACAAACACAAACAAAGGCAGCCAGGCTTCCCAGCGACAGCGTGTGGGGAGAAGTACGAGTGGACAAGTACAAGGCAGTTAGAAGCAGAAAGGAGGAATTATATCTTTAAATTTGGAGTTGCTTTAATCAGAAAACATTGCAGCTGCGTGTATTTTTCTGATAACAAGCTGAAACTTGGAGCAGCTGATTCAAATCCCGCGGTGTTTAAGCGCTCAGTCCCATCCCCATTGTCTAAAACAAGCAACGGTACATCGCATCTCCTCTTCAGTCACTGCGTGTAAACTGGAGCACGTGAAGCGTCCTGTCTCCAACGCCATAGAGTTCACACAAACTGTCTGCAAATTAAAAAAAAACTGTTATATTAAAACAACCCTCTGTGAAGCACTGACACGAACGATTCTTTGTGTTAAACTTAAATGCAATTCCATCAGCTACACTCGTTCATCTGCAATTCAAATGTTTGCTGACTTCAAAACAATACACGCGTCCAAATTCAGATTTCAAAATACATTTTAAAAAAGGTTTTTGAGTGGGTGCGGAGCCAAAGCGCAGGCAAGCAAGCAGTGAGGCACACTGCCCCCTCCCGTGGACACACACCGGTACTACAGCCAGAGGGACTGTGACGCTGGGAGTCCTAGCAACACTGCAGCCGAATTAATGACGTGTATTATTATTATTATTATGATAATGATGATGATGTTTGTAGGAATCACGATTTCTGTGATTTATGACTCATGCTGTGTAGGGCGTCTCGTATTTTTATCAGAGCGATGTCATTTTTCACAGTTTTGGTCGCTCAGCTTTCACGGGCAGTTTCCCTTCCCAAGCTCCAGAGGTTTACAGTGAAAACTGCGAACGCTATCTTCACAAACAGCGACAGACGGGCCAATCGGGGCGGGGACGTCACAAACGCGCTCGAGTCATGCGGAGCCGCCGCCACGGAGGCGCTCGGCTCCCTCCAGTGGACACGCAGCGGTACTGCAGTCGGGAGGCGCTGGAAGATTATTTGATGAATTCCTTACCGATGCGGCTATCTCGTGGAGAGAAAGTGGAACGGTTACGTCATGTCCTAAACAATCTGATTGGATAAAAGACAAGTCACAAATTAAATGACTTCTGATTGGCGAACGCAGTTAGCGAATCAAAAGTTAGAAATGCGTTACCTAATTTGTATAGACCCTATGGCTGTCCAACGTGCGCACCTGTTTAAAAATATACATTTATTATTAATAAAACATTTTTTAGTACACGTGTCCACGTCAGTATTTTAATAATATTATATTTTCATGCTTTTAGTGAAGAATTGTTTTACTATCAGTCATATTTTAAAACGGGCAGTTTCGAAATAACCAAAGAAAACAACGATTCTAAACCGGAACGTGCCTGAAGGAATCAACTGTAGTTCTCTTTTATAGCGGTTTAAAATGTATCTAAAAGTGTTTGCAATAATTTAATCTCAGACGTAGAAATATAACCAAGATTCACGACGACCATTGTATTGATAGAGCAGTTGTTTAAATAAAAGAGCAGCGTCAGTTTTGGAAATATCACATTTTATATTTGTGTCAGTTTTTAGTTAAGTAAATTGGAAAATTACAAGCGGTGTGTATTTCAGTATGCTAACGTGACGTTTTTCAGCAGGTTTCATTTGATTTTATGAAGCAGAATTAGTTAAAACTGAATTCAGCCCCTTGACAGCAGTTCTAGTAAATGTCCACACGAGGGGAGCATAGGATAGGAAATGAAAGCTAAAGCCTCGTCTGTCTCCCTGAAGTTCGCTACCAATTGTAAAGAGCAGAGGACAGCTCAGCCGGAGGCGTGTGTCTGTGTGAAACGACTTTATTTCATGTGATAAGTTTGTGGAAGAAGGACGCCATGTGAGGAGGCGTTTGCTATTGTTTTACACAGACTACGAGGGACAGCGCTCGTTAAACCAGGTGAGTGCATCTCGTTTACTTTGTCTATTATTCAGTGCAGCGGTTGTTTTTGAATCCCGCATTTTTAATAACAAATGGCCGTCCGGACCCGCTTGTGACTGTTTGCTGATTGGCTTTTAATAATGTGTTTGTCTTTGTGAGCTCTGATCAGCAGGGTGCGGTTTGACGGGGGTGTGATTTCCCCGGCTATATTGACTGGGGGTCATCTTTATTGTTTATAATCGTACGTTGTTACTGCCTTTTAGCTCTTGAGCATAATAATCTCAATCCCGTTTGAAATGACACTAAGTGCATTTGCATGGTGGCAGATGAGGGATGTCACTTCACTCGAGACTTGTGTACTGATGAAGATGTAGTTTCAGTGTTTAATGCTCATCCCCTCACTGTGTGTTTGTGTGTTCTTGTCTCTCTCCTGTCCTGTGAGGATGAAGATGTAGTTTCAGTGTTTAATGCTCATCCCCTCACTGTGTGTCTTTGTGTTCTTGTCTCTTGACAGGTCTGTGAGGATGAGAAGGTCTCCACAGTCTGGAGTCTGATCTCTGAGAGCCTCAACATACCTGTCAATCAACAGGGACTCCTCTACAAAGGCAAGGCGCTGGCAGGTAGGCTGAACAGCACAGCACAGCACAGCTCACCCCTCGCCTCACCCTGGGTCAGTGTGGCACAGCCTGCCTGCTCTTCTGAACAAACACTTCAGCCCTGCCGACGCAGTGAGAGTCTGGAGCAGCAACACAAGGTAACCTGAACACAATAAACACACACACTGCTATACACACACACACACACACACACACACACACACACACACACACACACACAGTGAGAGGCTGGAGCAGCTACACAAGGTAAATTGAACACAATAAACACAGACACTGCTACACACACAGACACACACACAGACACACACACAGTGAGTCTGGAGCAACTACACAAGATAAATTGAACACAATAAATACTGCTACACACACAATCCTAGCTGCAGCACATGCACAGTGTTATACAGACACACACAGACACAGCTGTACAGTGACACAGAGACGCACACACAATCACAGCTGCAGCACACACACTCTGAAATGCAGGTGTAGAGCAGCGTGTAGTTGTGACTCTGTGTCTCTCCCTCTGCCTCTCTCTCAGGATTACGAGCGGAGGCTGCGCTTGTTGAGCCTGGATGATATGGAGCGGCTGGCGACCTGCATGCTTCACCCTGAGGCTGTGGAGTGCATGGAGCTGTCCTTCCTGGACTGAGGAATACTGCTGCTGCCCTCTCCACCTCTCCCCTCTCTGCTCTCCTCTCTCCTCTGTCCTCCCCCTCTCCTCTCCTCTCCTTACTTTGTTTAAAAGAATAGAAGCACACCCAGTGAGCAAGGCATTGAGCAGCCCCACATCCCGCTTCACAATACCGCTACATATTGACTGACTGTTCGCATTGTGTGTGTTTGGTAAGACAAACCACATTTTCTACTTCTACTTTCTACGATTGGGCAAGTCAGCGGTTGTTTGATAACAGAACATAAAACATCACAGAGTGGGTTGAACTGCATTGCTGCAAATCAAGGCCCTTTAAAATGTGTACCTTCCCAGCTCAGGTATTGCGGAGGTAAAGAGACACTTCCTACAGGAGGACAGGACGTTGTCAAGGAGGGGATGTCGTCACGTGTCCTGAGGGCTTTCTTAAAAACATTGTTTTATTATTTCTAAGCGTACGTTGTTACTGCCTTTTAGCTCTTGAGCATAATAATCTCAATCCCGTTTGAAATTACAGTAAGTGCATTTGCATGGTGCAGATGAGGGATGTCGCTTCACTCGAGACTTGTGTACTGATGAAGATGTAGTTTCAGTGTTTAATGCTCATCCCCTCACTGTGTGTCTGTATGTTCTTGTCTCTTGACAGGTCTGTGAGGATGAGAAGGTCTCCACAGTCTGGAGTCTGGTCTCTGACAGGCTCAACATACCTGTCAATCAACAGGGACTCCTCTACAAAGGCAAGGCGCTGGCAGGTAGGCTGAACAGCACAGCACAGCTCAGCACTCAGTTAAAAAGCATGCATGTTATTCTACATATATCTATTAACAGTAACACCTGCAAACAAATTGTTTTCAATCTTTTATCATCTTTGAGTTGCATGAAGTGTTTTAACCCTATGCTGCCTACGGGGAATAAACATATCCAGTCATAAACATGAACACTTTCTGTTTAAACACTTGTAGTTTTGGAACCTTAAATCAGAAATGAAAACCTAATACACCTACAGAAAGGCATTAAGTAGATCTTTCCATTGATGTAATTTATTTTGTTGTGGGGTGATTTTATTTTTATTTTCATGTGAGCTACACCTCCCAAAAAATTATCGAAATATGAAAAATAATATTTTTAAAAATTGGTCAATTTCAACCTCTTCCCAAGAGTTTATATATATATATATATATATATATATATATATATATATATATATATATATATATATATATATATATATATATATATAACTAGAGTATATTGTAGCTGCACAATTTTCCAAGGAATTCAAATCTGAAATCAGAATTGAAATATCTTGAACAGTTGCAGAGCTAGATAAGGTTTTGCAATGCCTAGTATTTTACAAAAATCAACTTCTGAAATGGCAAAGGCAGACCAGGGTTAAAACTTGGCAAAAAGTGAGACTGGAAACACTATTGCCCTGTTTGAGATACAATTATATTTCAGTACAAAAATAAAGAAACAACACACAAGTTATCAAGTAAAATGTTTAATTTTTTTATTTGAAAAAAAAGTATATTACAAATAAAACTCTGAAATTAAGAATTTTATTTGGGAGGGAGGGAGACAAAAAAAATAAAACCTTCCATATTGTTCTGTATATATTTAATTTCAAAACTACCCTGCAGTTGAAGTGCTGGACTGGGGCTCCTCCAGATCACTCTCCTCCTCCTCCTCCTCCTGCAGCAGCTCTTCATCAGGGAGGTCCTCCTCCATGGCGTACATGCCCTCGATCTCTTCCTCAGTCAGGGCCCTCCTCCTCTTCAGTGACTAAACCACATGCTAGAGCTGATTGTCTCCATCCATTTTCTGGCTTGCACACACCCACATAAAACATTAAAATAAATACCAATTAATAATAATAATATTAATACTAATATTAATATTCTGCTCCATCCTTTTTCACACACATAAAAAAGTAAACAAGTAATAAAATACATGGCTAAATAATAATAGTGACAACAGCTAAATAATGTTTTCTGTTCTTTACACACAGTAAACGAGTAATAAAATACATGGCTAAATAATAACTACAGCTAAATGTCTTTGTTTTTTACATAGGCTACATACACAACGTAAAAATAAAAACTAAATAAGGTGTTTTCCTCATTCTTTTACACATCGAATAAAAAGTTAAAAAATAATAGATGCATAATTAAATAATAATAACGACTACAGAGAAATAATGAATCGACTAGAAAAAGTAAAACACAGACGTACACAAACGCCTAACTTTGCATCACATGCGATAGACCTGTTAGTTTTGCCTTCTCTCCTGAGGAAAAACAAGTCTAAAATAAAAACGTATGTGAAACTAACTATAAGAAAGATGTTTAACAAAACAAACAAACAAAACAAAACGTGGTGTTGGTACAGTAGTTCCTCTTGTCTACAGCAGTCATGAAGTTAGCCCTGCCCAGCAAGCAAGCGCACACACAAGAGACACAGCGAAAACAAAACAAAAATAAACACTGCAGATGTACTCAGCACAAAAAAACAATATCAAGTTGAAAAAAACAACAACAACAATATGGTTAATTAGCCCAAGTACCTCCCGTTTAGATGATATGTAGATTAGCACTCTTGGGATTGTAAAACTGGAGATACAGAGCTTCGACTCTGCTGTGCACTCAGTCACAATGGCGCCAACAGAGACTCGCCCTTGTAATCAAAATATTATATGTCCCGCCCACCCTAGCCCTAAACCAATGGTATCATGGCAAGCCCCGTAGTCATGGCTATGACTCATACTTTAAAAAAACAAAATTGCTGATTGGACGGCAGAGATATGACGTGTTTTGTCATCGTAACAAAAGTTCTGAAATTACACCGAGTCAGCAGCTAAGGGTTAATCTACCTGGTCTTGAATCTCTCCTGTTTCTCCCCCTCCCTCTCTCTCTCTCTCAGATGAGCACAGACTGTCACACGACTCCATCGCTCCCGATTCCAAGCTGAACTCGTTGTGACGCCCCCAACAGAGAAAGTGTCACCCGAGCAAGAACAGCACTCCGTGTCACCCCTCCTCTCAGACCTCACCCCTCACCCTCGCCTCACCCCTCCTGTCACACCTCACCCTTCGCCACACCCCTACTCTCACACCTCACCCCTCCTCTCACCCCTCGCCACACCCCTCCTCTCACACCTCACCCCTCCTCTCACCCCTCGCCTAACCCCTCCTCTCACGCCTCGCCTCACCCCGGGTCAGTGTGGCACAGCCTGCCTGCTCTTCTGAACAAACACTTCAGCCCTGCCGACGCAGTGAGAGTCTGGAGCAGCAACACAAGGTAACCTGAACACAATAAACACACACACTGCTATACACACACACACACACACACACACACAGTGAGAGTCTGGAGCAGCTACACAAGGTAACCTGAACACAATAAACACTGCTACACACACAATCCTAGCTGCAGCACATGCACAGTGTTATACAGACACACACAGACACAGCTGTACAGTGACACAGAGACGCACACACAATCACAGCTGCAGCACACACACTCTGAAATGCAGGTGTAGAGCAGCGTGTATTTGTGACTGTGTCTCTCCATCTGCCTCTCTGTCAGGATTACGAGCGGAGGCTGTGCTTGTTGAGCCTGGATGATATGGAGCGGCTGGCGACTCGCATGCTTCACCCTGAGGCTGTGGAGTGCATGGAGCTGTCCTTCCTAGACTGAGGAATACTGCTGCTGCCCTCTCCACCTCTCCCCTCTCTTCTCCCCTCTCCCCTCTCTCCTCTCCTCTTTACTCTCTCCTCCCCCTCTCCTCTCCTCTCCTTACTTTGTTTAAAAGAATAGAAGCACACCCAGTGAGCAAGGCATTGAGCAGCCCCACATCCCGCTTCACGATACCGCTACATATTGACTGACTGTTCGCATTGTGTGTGTTTGGTAAGACAAACCACATTTTCTACTTTCTGCTATTTTAAAAGGAGCCCAGTTTGGTGCAGGAGGCTTGTGGGTAACAGAGTGTGTTTTTGCTGGGGACTGCAGCCCTTCCATTACCATTGCTCGTAGAGGGGAGATTGTTTTACTTTCAAGCCTTTTTCTTTAATAAATCCGGACGTTTGGAAATACATACTGTGTGGGCGTTTCCCTTCTTCATGGCTCCATGCAGCATCCTGTCACACAACAAGCCCTGAAAGGGGATCTATACATATTTATTCTCAATCACCAGGCAGTAATTGCAGCTACAATACAGACACACAACGTGTCACTTTTATTGGCTGAAACTTTAAACTACGACTAGAAGCCTCTGAAGCCTTTTCATGGCCCTCCACCTGTCCTTGATCAGAACGCTGTCCTTCCTCTAAGGGGTCGCTTTCCATGCTAATCTTCCGTTTCCTCTGCAGAAAGGACAGGACAGTATTCACAGAGCTCCCTTCACTCCCGCAAAGCCAAGACATCCAGGCTCTTGTACTGCTTTGCTCCCCAGCGCCCGAGTGCTTGCTGGCAGTGCTGAGGCACGCTCACCCTGAACAGCAGCGCTAGCTTTGCCTATTGAGGAAGGCTTGGCGCTCCCGTTGGTTCATCAGTAATAATGATTTAGTGGAGACAGTAAGGTGCTCGGGGGGGGGATGAAAGTTTACATCAGAATAGAAACTTTGCACAAAGTCAACCTGCTGGAAGTGGAATCATTTCTGCTGCGCAGCTTCAGATTCCACAGCTTGACGAGGAACACAATATAAAAAACACATGTTCCTCTGGAAGCCACACAGTTATTATATATATGATTAGAGTTAACACTCATAGCATTGACCTGGTATCCCTGGTATTTACCTCCGAGCCCTGCTGTGTAACAGGGGTGTTTCATAATCCCTCCTCTCTTCAGTGGCATGAAAGAATGCAACTGTGCAGTCAGCGCCAGGATTCTCAACTCCTGCAGTGCGACCTCTGACAAGGGAAGTGAACCTCATATACAAGGTTAGACAACAAGGCAGTCACAAGCAGACAGGTGGTGCAGTGGGCTAGTTCACTAGCATGCTGTGCTGCTTACCTTGGGGGACTGAGTTCAAATCCACGTGAGTTCCTCCTTTGTTTTCAAAGACTTGGTTAATTTCTTATATAAGACAATGAAAAAGCAGACTACTCCGTGGAAGTAAGATGGACTGGGTTCAAATCCAGGAGTTATTTGCTTGTTTCAAAGAATGTGTTAATTGAGCTTATATATAGTGTGAACCAACACTTTCCTGTGGGAGCTGGTGGCGCAGTGGCTATGCTGATGGCCTTCTCTCCCTGAAGACGGTGGTTCGAATCCTGGTCCCGGAGGCAAGTTCCTGAGGTAAGTAATGCTGTTGGTTGTGAGTCATGGTGGTGGTTGTAAATCTGGGTGTTGACTGTAAGTAATGATGCAGGTTGTGACTAACGATGTTGGTTGTGTCTCCACAGACGGAGGAGGGCAGTGTGCCCTGAAGAGGAGCTGGAAGAGGATGAAGAGGGGGCTGGGGCCCCCGGCCGTGGGGGGAGTGGAAGATGGGGGTGTTGGTACCAGAGAGGAGGAAAAGAAGAAGGAGGGGGTAAACATGGGGGAGGCACGCAGGCGTGCAGGCGTATGCCTTTTGCCCTGCCATCTGACAGGGCGCGTTAAAGATATCTTATGTCCTATAATCATCTCTAGAGCTCAGCTGATCGGGCCCATTGCAGGGCAAAAGGGCAAGGTAACATCACTGCCTGCTCCCCCATGTTTATGCCTCCTGCTTTTCCTCCCCCATGGTACCAACACCCCCCATCTTCCACTCCCCCCACGGCCGGGGGCCCAAGCCCCCTCTTCATCCTCTTCCGGCTCCTCTTCAGGGCACACGGCCCTCCTCTGTCTGTGAAGACACAGCCAACATCGTTAGTTACAACCTGCATCATTACTTACAGTCAACACCCAGATTTACAACCACCACCATGACTCACAACCAACAGCATTACTTACCTCAGGAACTCACCTCCGGGACCAGGATTCGAACCACCGTCTTCAGGGAGAGAAGGCCATCAGCATAGCCACTGTGCCACCAGCTCCCACAGGAATGCTTTGGTTCACACTATATATAAGCTCAATTAACACATTCTTTGAAACAAGCAAAGAACTCGCCTGGATTTGAACCCAGTCCATCTTACTTCCACGGAGTAGTCTGCTTTTTCATTGTCTTATATAAGAAATTAACCAAGTCTTTGAAAACAAACAAGGAACTCACCGGGATTTGATCCCAGTCCCCCAAGGTGAACAGCACAGCATGCTAGTGAACTAGCCCACTGCACCACCTGTCTGCTCATGACAACCCAGCTTTGCACAGAAGCCCTTATATCATCCTCTTTATATTATTTGTATGCTTAGACCACTGACCCCTTGTCCTGTTACGTAAACACAAGTCTATCAAAATGGGTAAAGTGTTTGAAAATGAAAAGGAAACACCTGCCCCGGGTTTGAACCCGCTACCCAGGGAATCACGGGTCTCTGCTCTACCAACAGAGCTATCCAGCCAACTGGTGCTGATGTTGTTTGAAACACATTATTACATTGTGTGGTGAGGACCTGGGGGCTAAGAGGTGATTCTCAGCTTTGTTTAATTTGTGATGAACTGGATTCAAAACCAAACCTTATAAACAGGTAAGTTTAACAATATTTTTGAAAGCAATAGATTAACACTTGTGCTTTACATGTGACTTGAACCAACAACCTTGGAAGTCAGAATCCAGTGGTCTACCACCTGTGCTAGCCAGAGAGCTACTCTCTCCTGCTGCCAAATGACCTCCAGTACATTAACTAATGATTTGTACAAAATGTATATCACTCCATTGGAAATATCCAATAAAAGAGTCACTTCTATCATGTCTTTGACAGATTCAAACTACAAGGTGCTGTGAAAACAGAAGATTTCAATCTGTATCCTGGATATGATCCCAGTCTCTCAAGGGAAAGAGCATTTAAGCACAGGTACTGACCCCACTGCACCACCTAGCAGCTGTCCCTGAAGTTAGATTTACATTGCCTACAAGGTAAAATAACCAACTTGAAAAAAAAAAACAAGAAAAACATGCACGTTGCACGGGGTTTGAACCACCAACCCTGGGAATCAGGGCCCTGTGCTCTACCAACTGAACCATCCTACCAGCTGTACTGCTGCAGTCATTTGTGACTTGAACTGGACTAATGATCTGTACAACATGGAGGTGATTCCTGCCTTGAAAATATCCAATAAAAGAGTCACTTCTGTTCTATCTGACAGATTCAAACAAACAGACGCCGTGGAGAAACAAAACAAGCACACAACACAAGACTTCAAACACAACGCTGGGGTTTATTTACCAATTCTTTTTTTAAGTCTCTTAATCAGAGAACACCAGTCATGCTGTGCCACTGTGTTGTGGGTTTGGTTTCAAACTCAGTTCATTTGTCCTGTGAACTGGCTTTGAACCCACACCTCCAAGGTGAAAGGCAGGCAAAGCTAGTGAACTAGCCCACTCCACCACCTGGCTGCTTGTGATAGTCTAGCACTCTAACCTGGTATATGAGATTCACTTCCCTTGTCAGAGACTGCACACGCACGCAGAGTTGCATGCCACTGAAGAGAGGAGGGATTATCAAACCCAACCCTATTATACAGTAGCTCTATAAGGTAAATGAAACAATATTTCTGAAAATGAGGGGAAAAAAACATAACGTGTGTTTCATGTGGGACTTGAAACAGCTGTTAAGAGAATCTGAAGCCGATACGCTACCAACTACACCAATCAGAAAGCTCTCAAAGCACCTCAGATGCTCCCCAGTATTTGAATTCTTCATGAGTGCAGCTGAGGGGTTGCAAGGATGCTGAAATAGACCAGCAGCTCAGACCCCTTGCTGAGTTTACCTTTAACATTACATCAAAGATTCTGGAACAATAAATGTAAAAAATAAGGCATTTAACATCACATTGCATTTTTCTGCCAAGGTTTGAACCCTGTCCATCAATAATCACATTAATGCAAACCTAGCCAACCAGACTCCTGTGCTATCTATCGGTTTAAGGTGGGATTGTGTGTGACATTGTCTATAAGGTTCACTCTTTAAAAATGAAAGACTACAGCACAGTGAACAGTGCACCAAGTGTAACCCACACAAGAGAAGCATGCAATTCCTCGTTACTCCACTGGTCGGCGTGTTTTTTAACTTTTTTTTTTAAATGTAAATGTTTTTCATGAAAATATCACTTTGTTTTTTGACAAAAAAAAAATACAACATTGAAACGCACTAGGATGTAAACAGTGGACTAATAAACCAATAACTCGAACATTTAATAATACAAAATAATAAAATCAGTGTGAAATGAATGAAAAACGACTTAGGCATACTTGCAGCAGTAGGAGGTTATGGATTCTGAAATCTCATGACCTCCTACTGATGAATGTATGCTCAAGACTCCACCCAGCGACGGAAAGAGGTAATGCACGTCCAAAACCACAATGAGCCAGCCAGAGTGCTGAGAATCACACAAAAACCAGACGAGCTCAAAGGCCCAGGCGGGGTGCCTGAATCCAAACCATACCGAGCGAGCCAGCCAGAGAGCTGCCGAACACCACGCTGAGCTGCACAGCACGGCTTCAATTCATATACCGAGCGAGCCAGCCAGAGAGCTGCCGAACACCACGCTGAGCTGCACAGCACGGCTTCAATTCATATACTGAGCGAGCCAGCCAGAGAGCTGCCGAACACCACGCTGAGCTGCACAGCACGGCTCCAATTCATATACCGAGCGAGCCAGCCAGAGAGCTGCCGAACACCACGGCTCCAATTCATATACCGAGCGAGCCAGCCAGAGAGCTGCCGAACACCACGCTGAGCTGCACAGCACGCTTCAATTCATATACTGAGCGAGCCAGCCAGAGAGCTGCCGAACACCACGCTGAGCTGCACAGCACGGCTCCAATTCATATACCGAGCGAGCCAGCCAGAGAGCTGCCGAACACCACGCTGAGCTGCACAGCACGGCTTCAATCCATTCTGTGTACAATAAATACATTGGGGCTCATTTACTGCATTTGAGGACACCAGATCAGACAACTGGACCACCTTGCCCGCTTTCGTGGCACTTGCTTTATCAATAAGGAGAACATTTTTGAAGAGAAAAAGAGGAATATACACATGCAATCAACACCTGGTGGGTTTGAACCCAGAATTCTAGGAAACAGAAATCCCACACTCTACAGGTGAGCTATCCAGCCTGCTTATGAAGGGGCCAGGTCAAAGCATTATTACATGTTGTGATGTAGACCTGGGGAGCCATAAACAGCTTGAGAGAGACTTGTGACGAAATGGATTTAAAACCAAGCTCACAAAAGGTCAAAATGAATTAATATGAAGAAGAATATACATGCGGGACTTGAACCCGCTACCGTGGGAATCACAGTCCCCTGCTTTACTGACAGAGCTATCCAGCTGACTGGTTCTCCTACTGCGTGAAACACATTATTATATTGTGTGGTGTGGACCTGGAGCTAATGTGATTCACAGCTTCGTTTCATTTGTGACTTGAAATGGATTCCAACCCATCTCACTTCCACGGAGTAGTCTGCTTTTTCATTGCCTTATATAAGAAATTAACCAAGTCTTTGAAAACAAAGGAGCAACGCACCTGGATTTGAACCCAGTCCCCCACAGCAACCAACACAGCATACCAGTGAACTAGCCCACTGCACCACCTGTCTGCTTGTGACAAACCAGCATTGCATAGAAGCCCTTATATCACCCTCTTTATATTATTATTTGTATGAAACCATGTCCTGTTATGTAAACCCAAGTCTATCAAAATGGGCAAAGTGTTTGAAAATGAAAATGAAAATGAAACACATACCCTTAACAAGGGTTTCATCCCGCTACCATGTGAATCACAGTCCCCTGCTCTACCAACAGAGCTATCCAGCTGACTGGCTATCCAGCTGACTGGCTCTCCTGCTGCTTTACTAACAGAGCTATCCAGCTGACTGGCTCTCCTGTTGCTCTACCAACAGAGCTATCCAGCTGACTGGCTCTCCTGCTGCTCTACCAACAGAGCTATCCAGCTGACTGGCTCTCCTGCTGCGTGAAACACTATCACATTGTGTGGTGTGGACCTGGGGGCTAAGGGGATTCTCAGCTTCGTTTCATTTGTGACTTAAACTGGATTCAAAGCCAAACCTTATAAACCTGATAAAAAGGTAAATTTAACAATATTTTTTAAATCGACAGATTAACCAACAACCCTGGAAATCAGAGTCCAGTGCTCTACCAATTGAGGCAGCCAGACAGCTGCTCTCTCCTGCTGTCAAATGACCTCCAGTACATTAACTAATGATTTGTACAAAATGCAGATCATTGGAAATATCCAATAAAAGAGTCACTTCTATCGTGTCTTTGACAGATTCAAACTCCAAGGCGCTGTGAAAACAGAAGATTTCAATCTGCAGCCTGGATTTGATCCCAGTATCTCAAGGTAAAGGGCATTTAAGCACAGGGACCAACCCCACTGCGACACCTAGCAGCTGTCCTTGATGTTAGTTTTACATTGCCTACAAGGCAAATTAACCAACTTGAAAAAAAAAAAAACCAGAAAAACCAACTGAGCTATCCTACCAGCTGTACCACTACACTCATTTGTGACTTGAACTGGACTAATGATTTGTACAACATGGAGGTGATTACTGCCTTGAAAATAGCTAAAATAAAAGAGTCACTTCTATTGTATCTTTGACAGAGTCAAACAAATATGGGCAGTAGTGTGGATTAGTGGTTAGGGCTCTGGACTCTTGACCGGAAGGTTGTGGGTTCAATCCTAGGTGGGGGGGACACTGCTGCTGTACCCTTGAGCAACGTACTTACCTAGATTGCTCCAGTAAAAACTCAACTATATAAACGGGGAATTGTATGTAAAAAATAATGTGATATCTTATAACAATTGTAAGTCGCGCTGGATAAGGGCACCTGCTAAGAAAATAATAATAAATAGACACACCCCCACCCCCAGTGAGCTGATTAATTCAGCGTGGCTTTGTCAAGCGGGTTACAACAATGGGCAAAGCAGGCAGTGAACTTTATGAAGACAGGCAGAACGAAGCTCTTGCTATTCCTTATCCAATGCTGCCATCGTGTGGCCATTTAGTAGAACTGTTGATTTTAATAAAGATAATTTTCTTTAATTTAAAAAAAAAAGTTTTATCTTAACACAGTTCAGTTTTCCACAATAATGACTCGGACTAACCTTACCACTGTGCAAAAACAAAGACATTTCCAATACATTCTTAAAATCATAATAAATAATCACAATAAATAAAACACAAAAAATAATGACAATGTACAGGAAATAGACTTTATATCACAGTGCAGAGCTGTGACAAGATGAAGGGAGCTTGAGGTTGTTCAGTCTAAAGCACTTCCCATTGTAGATAAAAAAAAATAAATGAATCAATCTCACGCCAGGCTGAGAACGGAGCTGCTTTTGTTTTGTTTAATTCCTTGTTTGTTGGTAAAGCAAAAGCTCACAGCCAGACAAGTACAGCAGCAGACTTCATTAAAACACACACAATAAACGGTACAGTACATGCTGTAGTTACGGACTCTAGAGCTGTGTGTTTAAGATGCAGTGATTTGCGGTTCCAAACCCCCATAAGAGGCTGTATGCTCCAGTGGGCAAAGAAAAGGGCTTGCAGGGAAATAAGCATCACACATGCTTTCATTTTTTAATTGTTATTTGTCAAATAGCGAGTTAGAGATCATGTACATTTGCTTTACTTGTTTTTTTAAAAACAACTTCACCGTCAAAAAGTACATTTTCCAACACAGATTCTCAAATAAATAAAGTCCATCATTATTGCAGGGAAGACTGCAAGACAAACTTGCAGGTCCTCTTCAAAGATTAACAAATGGCTAAAACACACAAGTCCATTGTCCCAGCCCCAAACAAACTTCTGCAGCAGTGAGCTGGACAGCTGACCAGGGGATGCACATGGATGCAAATGCATGCACATGGATTAGGGAGTGGTTAACATGTAGAAAACAGAAAGTATTGATTAGAGGAGAAACCTCAAAATGGAGCGAGGTAACCAGTGGTGTACCACAGGGATCAGTATTAGGTCCTTTGCTATTCCTAATCTACATTAATGATTTAGATTCTGGTATAGTAAGCAAACTTGTTAAATCTGCAGACAGGCTAAAAGAATTGAATCTATTCAGTCTTGAACAAAGACGACTACAGGGCGATCCGATTCAAACATTCAAAATCCTAAAAGGTAGACAATGTCGACCCAGGGGACTTCTTTGACCTGAAAAAAGAAACAAGGACCAGGGGTCACAAATGGAGATTAGATAAAGGGGCATTCAGAACAGAAAATAGGAGGCACTTTTTTACACAGAGAATTGTGAGGGTCTGGAACCAACTCCCCAGTAATGTTGTTGAAGCTGACACCCTGGGATCCTTCAAGAAGCTGCTTGATGAGATTCTGGGATCAATAAGCTACTAACAACCAAACGAGCAAGATGGGCTGAATGGCCTCCTCTCATTTGTAAACTTTCTTATGTTCATATGTTCTAAAAGTAGACAAAAGTAAGGCAGGGCTACAGTTTGATTAAAGGGGAGGTTCACTGCATGGCTTTTTATTTTGATCTGCCCGTGTATTATGTTGGTGCGTGTTCGTGCCACTGTCTTTTCGTATGAACTTTAAAATGTGTGATCGACGACTGTTTCAATGGTAAACTGTTTTAAACCCCTGTCTTTTTATGTTTCTATAACATCGATGTCAATCTGATGTAGTTTATGTGTTAATGTGTGTGATTGTTTCTGTATTGCTGCCCTATTGGTCAGATCTGTCTCCAAAAAGAGATTTTGAATCTTAACGTGACTTCCTGGTTAAATAAAGGTTTTAAAAAAAACAAAAAAACATGATCCAAAATACAGTGACCCTGTGTGGCAGTGACCCACAGTGCAGCACAAACACTCCTCATGACAGATCAGTGACCCACAGTGCAGCACAAACACCCCTCATGACAGATCAGTGACCCACAGTGCAGCACAAACACCCCACATGACAGATCAGTGACCCACAGTGCAGCACAAACACCCCTCATGACAGATCAGTGACCCACAGTGCAGCACAAACACCCCTCATGACAGATCAGTGACCCACAGTGCAGCACAAACACCCCACATGACAGATCAGTGAAACACAGTGCAGCACAAACACCCCACATCATAGATCAGTGAAACACAGTGCAGCACAAACACTCCTCATGACAGATCAGTGACCCACAGTGCAGCACAAACACCCCACATGACAGATCAGTGACCCACAGTGCAGCACAAACACCCCTCATGACAGATCAGTGACCCACAGTGCAGCACAAACACCCCTCATGACAGATCAGTGACCCACAGTGCAGCACAAACACCCCTCATGACAGATCAGTGACCCACAGTGCAGCACAAACACCCCACATGACAGATCAGTGAAACACAGTGCAGCACAAACACCCCTCATGACAGATCAGTGACCCACAGTGCAGCACAAACACCCCACATGACAGATCAGTGACCCACAGTGCAGCACAAACACCCCTCATGACAGATCAGTGACCCACAGTGCAGCACAAACACCCCTCATGACAGATCAGTGACCCACAGTGCAGCACAAACACCCCACATGACAGATCAGAGACCCACAGTGCAGCACAAACACCCCACATGACAGATCAGTGACCCACAGTGCAGCACAAACACCCCTCATGACAGATCAGTGACCCACAGTGCAGCACAAACACCCCACATGACAGATCAGTGACCCACAGTGCAGCACAAACACCCCTCATGACAGATCAGTGACCCACAGTGCAGCACAAACACCCCTCATGACAGATCAGTGACCCACAGTGCAGCACAAACACCCCACATGATAGATCAGTGAAACACAGTGCAGCACAAACACTCCTCATGACAGATCAGTGACCCACAGTGCAGCACAAACACCCCACATGACAGATCAGTGACCCACAGTGCAGCACAAACACCCCACATGACAGATCAGTGACCCACAGTGCAGCACAAACACCCCTCATGACAGATCAGTGACCCACAGTGCAGCACAAACACCCCACATGACAGATCAGTGACCCACAGTGCAGCACAAACACCCCTCATGACAGATCAGTGACCCACAGTGCAGCACAAACACCCCTCATGACAGATCAGTGACCCACAGTGCAGCACAAACACCCCACATGATAGATCAGTGAAACACAGTGCAGCACAAACACTCCTCATGACAGATCAGTGACCCACAGTGCAGCACAAACACCCCACATGACAGATCAGTGACCCACAGTGCAGCACAAACACCCCTCATGACAGATCAGTGACCCACAGTGCAGCACAAACACCCCACATGACAGATCAGTGACCCACAGTGCAGCACAAACACCCCTCATGACAGATCAGTGACCCACAGTGCAGCACAAACACCCCTCATGACAGATCAGTGACCCACAGTGCAGCACAAACACCCCTCATGACAGATCAGTGACCCACAGTGCAGCACAAACACCCCACATGACAGATCAGTGAAACACAGTGCAGCACAAACACCCCTCATGACAGATCAGTGACCCACAGTGCAGCACAAACACCCCACATGACAGATCAGTGAAACACAAACACCCCTCATGACAGATCAGTGACCCACAGTGCAGCACAAACACCCCTCATGACACATCAGTGAAACACATAAAATACTTTCAATTACTCAGCATTTCCAATTACTAGCATTGACTATTGCTAAGGCCAAAACTGTTCTACCACGACACTAGATAAGAACACATATATACATGTATTGATATATACATATATTATACATATATATATATATATATGTGTGTGTGTGTGCAGATGTTGTGGTAAAGTAATTCAAGGGAGGTATATAAGTTTGAGAATAAAAAAAGCATTATTCCCTCACATGGCGCATCTTGACCACTAGAGGTCTCCTGAAACATGGTCAGACAGGATAATGAATGTTCAAGTCATTGTTTATGGAGTAATGGGTGGTTTTGTTGTCTAATTAAATCCACCTGTATTATCAAATCATGCAAACTAAACTATTTACATTATGAAAAGTGGAGTTCATTATCTTAAGCCAAGTCTTCTAACTTGATGCATTCAAAACTTCACCTGAAAATAAGATACAAGATCACTGTGCAAACATCCCACAGCAGCATGCTTTACATGAACAAGCATCCCCTGTGAATGCCAGCGGTGTCTCCCCTGCAGTGCAGCATGCTTTAAATGAACAAGCATGCCCTTTGAATGCCAGCAGTGTCTCCCCTACAGTGCAGCGTGCTTTAAATGAACAAGCATGCCCTGTGAATGCCAGCGGTGTCTCCCCTGCAGTGCAGCATGCTTTAAATGAACAAGCATGCCCTGTGAATGCCAGCAGTGTCTCCCCTACAGTGCAGCGTGCTTTAAATGAACAAGCATCCCCTGTGAATGCCAGCGGTGTCTCCCCTGCAGTGCAGCGTGCTTTAAATGAACAAGCATGCCCTATGAATGCCAGCGGTGTCTCCCCTACAGTGCAGCGTGCTTTAAATGAACAAGCATGCCCTGTGAATGCCAGCGGTGTCTCCCCTGCAGTGCAACGTGCTTTAAATGAACAAGCATGCCCTGTGAATGCCAGCGGTGTCTCCCCTACAGTGCAGTGTGCTTTAAATGAACAAGCATGCCCTGTGAATGCCAGCAGTGTCTCCCCTACAGTGCAGCGTGCTTTAAATGAACAAGCATGCCCTGTGAATGCCAGCGGTGTCTCCCCTGCAGTGCAGCGTGCTTTAAATGAACAAGCATGCCCTGTGAATGCCAGCGGTGTCTCCCCTACAGTGCAGCGTGCTTTAAATGAACAAGCATGCCCTGTGAATGCCAGCGGTGTCTCCCCTACAGTGCAGCGTGCTTTAAATGAACAAGCATGCCCTGTGAATGCCAGCGGTGTCTCCCCTGCAGTGCAGCGTGCTTTAAATGAACAAGCATGTCCTGTGAATGCCAGCGGTGTCTCCCCTACAGTGCAGTGTGCTTTAAATGAACAAGCATGCCCTGTGAATGCCAGCAGTGTCTCCCCTACAGTGCAGCGTGCTTTAAATGAACAAGCATGCCCTGTGAATGCCAGCAGTGTCTCCCCTACAGTGCAGCGTGCTTTAAATGAACAAGCATGCCCTGTGAATGCCAGCAGTGTCTCCCCTACAGTGCAGCGTGCTTTAAATGAACAAGCATGCCCTGTGAATGCCAGCAGTGTCTCCCCTACAGTGCAGTGTGCTTTAAATGAACAAGCATGCCCTGTGAATGCCAGCAGTGTCTCCCCTACAGTGCAGCGTGCTTTAAATGAACAAGCATGCCCTGTGAATGCCAGCAGTGTCTCCCCTACAGTGCAGCGTGCTTTAAATGAACAAGCATGCCCTGTGAATGCCAGCGGTGTCTCCCCTGCAGTGCAGCGTGCTTTAAATGAACAAGCATGCCCTGTGAATGCCAGCGGTGTCTCCCCTGCAGTGCAGCGTGCTTTAAACGAACAAGCATGCCCTGTGAATGCCAGCGGTGTCTCCCCTGCAGTGCAGCGTGCTTTAAATGAACAAGCATGCCCTGTGAATGCCAGCGGTGTCTCCCCTGCAGTGCAGCGTGCGTACAGTCAGTGGCATCACAGTACAGTAGATCACTCACATTAAAAGACAAATCCACAAACAGCAGCCTTCAGAGAGTCCCTCCACTGCGATGACTTTGTTATTTCACATGCAGACACGGTGCTGTCTCCCACACCTGCTCACAACGGCAAAACCAAAACCACATGAAAAGGATACTTCTCTCATCAGGCCCCATATTCAAAGTGTCACTTCATCACCTAAAATAATAATAAAAAAAAATTAAGCAATCTATAAATGCTTTTAGCCTAGTTGGACATTATATACAACTTTACCTGTCCCACAAGTGTCCCCCAAAAAATACATAGCATGCACCCCAAGTTGAAAGAGGCAGCATTAATCCTTACAATAGTTGCAGGGAAGAACAACTTCTGCATTAATTAACTGCATTGAAATCAAGACAATCACGGCTATATAAAGAATCATTAAATACAATCACAAGTGTTACTAACTACCTTAACAAACAGTTACTCCGGGTTCAAATACAGTCAGCACTCTTTATTGCCACTCAATATTATTTTGAAAATATCACTTGCCAAAAGAGACGACATGTGGCACTGTAATACAGAACATACTTTTAAATCCGGTGTGCATTGTAGCAGTGTGTGTGTGTGTGTGTGTGTATATAGCAGTGTGTGTGTTTATTGTGTTCAGGTTACCTTGTGTAGCTGCTCCAGACTCTCACTGTGTGTGTGTGTGTGTGTGTGTAGCAGTGTGTGTGTTTATTGTGTTCAGGTTACCTTGTGTAGCTGCTCCAGACTCTCACTCTGTGTGTGTGTGTGTGTGTTTATTGTGTTCAGGTTACCTTGTGTAGCTGCTGCAGACTCTCACTGTGTGTGTGTGTGTGTGTGTGTGTGTGTGTGTGTGTGTGTGTGTATTGTGTTCAGGTTACCTTGTGTAGCTGCTCCAGACTCTCACTGTGTGTGTGTGTGTGTGTGTATATAGCAGTGTGTGTTTATTGTGTTCAGGTTACCTTGTGTAGCTGCTCCAGACTCTCACTGTGTGTGTGTGTGTGTGTGTGTGTGTGTATATAGCAGTGTGTGTTTATTGTGTTCAGGTTACCTTGTGTAGCTGCTCCAGTCTCTCACTGTGTGTCTGTGTGTGTGTGTGTGTGTGTGTGTGTGTATATAGCAGTGTGTGTGTCTACTGTGTTCAGGTTACCTTGTGTTGCTGCTCCAGACTCTCACTGTGTCTGTGTGTGTGTGTGTGTGTGTGTGTTTATTGTGTTCAGGTTAGCTTGTGTAGCTGCTCCAGACTCTCACTGTGTGTCTGTGTGTGTGTCTGTGTGTATAGCAGTGTGTGTGTTTATTGTGTTCAGGTTACCTTGTGTAGCTGCTCCAGACTCTCACTGCGTCTGCAGGGCTGAAGTGTTTGTTCAGAAGAGCAGGCAGGCTGTGCCACACTGACCCGGGGTGAGGCGAGGCGTGAGAGGAGGGGTGAGGTGAGGGGCGAGATGAGGGGTGATCTGTGCTGTGCTGTGCTGTGCTGTTCAGCCTACCTGCTAGCGCCTTGCCTTTGTAGAGGAGTCCCTGTTGATTGACAGGTATGTTGAGCCTGTCAGACTCCAGACTCCAGACTGTGGAGACCTTCTCATCCTCACAGACCTGTCAAGAGGCAAGAACACACAGTGAGGGGACGAGTATTAAACACTGAAACCACATCTTCATCCTCACCGGACAGGCGAGAGACAAGAACACACACACACACACACACACACACACACACACACAGTATCAGAGCAATCTAGCGAGGGGACGGTCGAGTATTGTCAAGAGCAAAAACACACTTTTATAAAAACTGCTGCTTTTGTATTATTATGGTCTGTATGTGTGGCATGCTATAGAAATGTATTGTGGTTTGTTCTTTTTTTGTGCTCTGTACTGTACAGTGCTTTGTGAAACGCTTGTACAAAAATCGCTATATAAATGCAATAAATAAATAAATAAATAAATACACTGGAAGTGCTTCACATTGTCACAGACCAGTATTATGAACTTGCTCTTGGTCTACAGCCATAATATTGTGTGAGAATTATTTCTCAGTCTCACAGATGAACCGACATTTAATGCAAGGGCCGAAAACAATATGTCAATTTAAACACAATAGCAACACTGAGGTGAAGATACAAGCCCAACACATTTCTCTTAGAGGTAGTCGAGCAAAGCAAGAGGCGAGGACGGACACATCTGCTGGAAACGCATGGATTTGAATTTGTTTCCAGGTTCATTTCAAACACACAGCCCTACACGCGTGAGACACTCTAGCCTGCATGTATTCCGCTCACGTGTGCAGGAGTGACGGCAGGCGCAAGAACGCTGTGTGTTGTGTGTGGAGAGAGTTCGGGTGCGTTCACGACACGCAGACTTCCGTCATTCTGCGCAGAATCCGCACAGAATCGGAGCAAGTAGCCAATGAATTTTCGGAATCTTTGCAGAATCTGCGCAGACTTAACAAAGTCTGCCTCTCGTGAACGCACCCCCTGTATTCTTAAATCGTGGGTCACGTGATTACGAGGCACACACTGACAAATCCCACACATTGTGTGTTTTCAGTTTATATCTTGTTAAAACAGAAAACTATATTAATTAAAACAATAAACTCCACACAAATACATAAACAACACAGTGAATTCTAATCAGAAATTACAGCTTAAGTGACTAATGTAATGCAACCACCATGGATCCCAAAATGATAGATACAGATTGGCCAACAATCAATGCTGCAGGGAACAAGAACAACAATATAATAAACAGCGACGTCACTCCTTGACAACTCGTGTGCAGCGAACTCCCAACAATAAAAAGAAATTAACACACACCCGGTGATATTAAAACCATGAAGAGGCAACAACCTCGTGTGTGCACAATAAAGCATTAGCGGGGGCAATCAGATAAATCATCCATAGCAAAAAACAACACAGCAACATTAATTTGCGGTCCATTGTCGGACTGGGTCCGACATTGCAATTATTCCTCACAGGTCCTTTGTCGGACTGGGTCCGACATCATTATAGCAACGCAATAAACGGGTGTTTAGTCGTTTTTTCTCCGGAAAAAGCCGAGAAAACCATTCAATTGCCGAGTGGGAGCGACAGGAGCCGAGACAAGTCGAAAAAAAAAAAAAAGGCGTATCTCATGAATAGTCATATATGGTATCAGGTATCAGATAACGGGGCGTTCATAGTAAACAAGCTGGCTGAGTGCGTCAGCGCACAGAGACTATCATGGACATTTGTAGAGCTTTTTTCAGATGTTATTGTAATAAAATAATGACTTGGATCGCATTATTGAGGAGTTTGGTGATAAAACGAGTGATCCGGAGATGATCGATCGGTATGTACGACTATTATTATTATTATTATTATTATTATTATTATTATTATTATTATTATTATATTATTATTATTTCTTACATAGGTAAACGCTATAGCAAACGAAAGGGTGGTGCGGGGCTGGAGATGCCTAGTGAGTGCTTTGTTGATATGCAGGGCCATTTAAACCCGTTTGACTGTGAAAAAAAATACTTTTAAACAGCGCGTCTAAAATTAACTGCGCGTGTGAAAACCTGACGTGCCTGTTGCGCACTTAATAAATGGACTGCAAAGGGTTAAAACAAACACAGAAAACGGAGGCTGGCGCGCTTTCGATTATGACAAACAAAAAGGATGAGATGAAGCCGTACAGCCAAAAAACAAGCCCCTTAAACAGGTGTAATTAACAATACGGTTTTGTTTTACCTGAGGAGAATCCTCTATTGCGATGTGAAACTCCAGGCAAGCATGGGGGCGGACATTCTGTGAAGCGCGCATGCTGACGTAGGCTTTGTTATGACCGTGAACGCGCCTGATAGAAGTCTGTGGGGACCCTGGTTTCACTGCTCGTGCTGTGCCCTGTAGCTCAATATGCAGGGGTTATTTTTTTTTATATAAAAAAGCCATTTTGTGGCTTTCCAAAGACGTATCATGCGTCTGGATCGGATGTTCGTAGACAAAATGACAATTGTTTACATTTGGTCAAATACAAGATTGCATGCAGTTTCCGAACATCTCCCCCTGGTGGTTAATTGCGGTGTTTACGGCAGAATAATTCAATGGGTTTCTCCATATCCCATATATTTTCATATTACCCATAATTCAATTTGTGACACTTAACTGGAAAGGTACATATATTTAAATTAAATATATATTTTTAATAATTAAAATTGTATAAAACATTGAACATATATTATCCACAAACGCCGTATTGGTAACAATATAATATTTGAACTTATTTTAATATATAAATTAATGAGTAATAACCCTAAATTGAATTTTACGCAGTTATACGAATTATAAATAGCTATTGGAATGATGTAATTAGCATATATCCCAATTATCCTGAATTGTAAAATTACTGATTTGTGAGGAATAAATCAAAAGTTATGTGTAATATATATATATAGATCTATATTTTTTTATTTTAAAGAATTAAATTGTATAAAACATTAACCATGTAATCCTCAATGACCACTTTGGTGACAATATAATATTTTTTATCATTTTAAGATAGAAATATACTGTAATAAAACCAAACCACAAATAGACTTTGGACTAATTATATGAGTTATAAATAACAATTGAACTCTTTATATATTATATAGCAAGAGCTGTGTGGCTTGAGCTAGTGGATTGTGCTTGGTATGAGTGAAGTGGCTGAGATGAACGTGTGTGAGTAAATAAAGTGCTGAGAAAGAAGGCTGGTTGGAGAGAGAGAGAGAGAGAGAGAGAGAGATGGGAGCCCCCCAGGAAAGGAAAGTGGGGGGGTGGAGAGATGGGAGGAACAGAGAGGGACAATGGGGAGGGGCGCGGAGGATGAAGAGAGGCAAAGACGAGCCACGCGCGTCAAAAAGTCCAGCGCGCGCTGGACTTTTTGACGCGCGTGGCTCGTCTTTGCCTCTCTTCATCCTCCGCGCCCCTCCCCATTGGACATAGACCACCCCCCCCCCGACCACTGACTCTTGACCCATGACCATTCACTTATGAGCCCTTCAACCTTTTAGGATATACATTTTATTTTCTTTTATATATTTTAACCCTTTAGACCCCTGAATAATTAAAGAACCCTTTTGGAGATTCCTTGAAATTTTGGCAAAAAACAGATTTCACTTGACTTATTGAAATAACTGTCTTGGAAATTCTATTGAAAGGAAGAGAGACTGTAGATTCTCAAACAGCAAGCTTTATTAAGATTTGCAAACCTGGAGCCTGTCACAACACTCAGTGCAGAGTCAGTTTGAGAACAAGCCCACATAACACTGCCAAACTTGTGACAGTTGGGCATGTAGCAACTTGAGCAAAACTCTTGCATACAGAGGAGACAGAGACCATATTTTTAGTAGAACAGACAGTCAAAAGGGTGGCTCAGAATTATCTTCATGACTCATAACTTCTACTTTTGCAATTGGTTGCCACATTGTAACGGTTTGAAACTAAAAGCTTCAGCCAACAGCGAATAAAACCAAAAAAAACGAGGGTCCTCAATTAACAAATTTAATGCCACACACACCAGTAAACTACACACAAGTGAATTGCAAATGATTTAAGACAAGCCCACAAATAGTAGAGGGTAAAGCAACAAACAATTTTAAAGTCAGGCAAGGAAATAAAGATATGAAATAGCCAATTACTAATATAGTAAAAAAAAAACTTATAAATGCATATATATATATATATATATTATATATATATATATATTACAAAAATTATCACACACATAGCACTCATGCAAAACAATGTCTCGAACAAATCAAGTCCAAAAAATAATCCAAGTAATCCAACCAAGCAAAAAAGAAACACATGCAAAAAATGGAAACAACCCCAGAATGTTCTCACCCGACTGTTTGTTTGTTTGTTTGTTGATGCTTATTCTGTAGTTCCAGTGGCAGTCCAACAGCAACAAGTTGTCCAAGAGATGCT